>NW_028170889.1:0-52500 GCF_963971535.1 Notolepis coatsorum | reverse complement strand
AGCCAAGTATGTGTATAGTGGGTGGGAGGGGTTTTCCCTGATGGCCTGGAGCTTAGCAAGGCTCCTCCTCTCCGCCACCCTCGCTAGGGAGTCCAGCTCCACCCCAACCACGCTACTGGCCTTCCTGACCAGCTTATCCAGCCTGTTTGTGTTCCCTGCTCTCAGTCCGCTGCCCCAGCAGGACACTGCATACAAGAAGGCGCCCGCCACCACCGACTCATAGAACACCCTCAACATCCTTGTACAGACATTGAAGGATCCCAGCCTTCTGAGGAAGTAGAGTCAGCTCTGGCCCTTCTTGTACAGTGCCTCTGCGTGTTTTGACCCGTTCAGTCAGGTTGTCGATGTGCACACCGAGGTATTTGTACTCCTCAACCATGTCCACATCGACCCCCCTGATGGAAACGGGGGTCACAGGTGCACTCCTCCTCCTCCCCAGCTCCATCACCTGTTCCCTGGTCTTCGCCACATTTAGCTGCAGGTGTTTTTTATCGCACCATGTGACAAAGTCCACTACCAGTTCCCGGTATTCCTCCTCATCACCGTCCTTTATACATCCCACTATCACAGAGTCATCAGAAAACTTCTGAAGGTGGCAAGACTCTGACCGATAGTGAAAGTCGTTGGTGTAGACGGTGAAGATGAAGGGAGCTCAGGGTGCTCAGGGTGTTTTATCATTCACAGTAGACTACATCAATTTGATGGCAAGTGGGGCTCGGAGCCGTACGTAATTTCGTATATTTCAAAGTTGATTGCCTGACGTCGGATTACTATCGGCAAAGAAACTTTTCATTGCTACCGGCAGCTACTGTAACTACTAGGGGTGGGGGGAAATATCTATACGTAGTAGTATTGCGATACTTTGCGTGGCGATACTGTATCGATACAGGGATGCCAAGTATCGATATTTAATTATTTATTAAAAATATTAATGAATGGGGCGCTCCAGTAACACACCATGTACCGCGCTGCGTCACGGATCGGCCGACCCGAGTTCGATTCCCGGACCCGCCGTTATTTGCCGAATGTCTTCCCCTGCTCTCTCTCCCGTTTCACCCTCACTGCATCTGTCGGTCATGTCTGACCAGGAAAAGCGATAAACGCTAAAAAATAAATCTTAAATTTTTTTAAATTTAAATGTATTAATAAATAAATAAAAGAAATGTTGTATTTAATTTTTTTTTGTATAAGGAAGTTGCATTGTTCATTTCAATACCTGTAATAGTACAGTAGTCCACACACACACACACACACACACACACACACACACACACACACACACACACACACACACACACACACACACACACACACACACACACACACACAGACACACACACACACACACACACACACACACACACACAGACACACACAGGCACGTGCACACATAGAGGCACACATAGAGGCATAGAGAGAGAGAGATGCCCCATATTCCATTGCAGTTTGCACGGCCTCCTCAGCGTGCCTCTCCGCGGACCTATATATTTTATGCATAGCGTGGGTGGTGATGATGATGATGATAGAAACCGCTGTGGCGCATACAGTTGAATGCTGGTATTACACTCATTGAGGGACACGAAGAAGTCAAGTCCGATGGGATTTGGGAATCTCAAATACAAATCGAGATTGGAATAAAAAATGCATTTATATTAAACAATACAGAATATACAGCACTTCTTGGGGTCTGTAGGGTAAGCACTTATTCCCTCCCCCCTGAACATTTATGGAGATGTATGGGCCTTTTAAGTCAGTGATAAAAGTGTCTTTCAAGGATAAGTGAGCTCCTGCACTGATTATTATAGTTCAATATTAAAAATGTTATCACCAAAACCCCCCAAAAAGCATAAAAAGGGGACCCCCCGCCCGAAAAGGGCCCTTAAAAATCGTGCTTGCGCGCTACGGGAGCTCGGTTAATATATACACACAATTGTAGTGCCCTTTTCAGCCTTTGAGCACCTGCCCCTCTAAAGTCCTGTGCACGTCCCTGCACACACACACACACACACACACACACACACACACACACACACACACACACACACACACACACACACACACACACACACACACACACACACACACACACACACACACACACAAGCCCCCCCCCCCTACCCACGCCTAACACCAGGCCAGAAAAAATCATTGCCCCACCAACATTTTACATATAAAAAGTAAGCGTGTGTCTACTGTATGTGTGTATACGTGTGTCTATGTGTGTGTGTGCGTTGTGGGCGTGTGTGTGTGTGTGTGTGTGTATACACGTGTGTCTATGTGTGTGTGATGATGGATGCCTCCTCACACCACCTTGATTAAGGGGAGACACTGCAGGTGAATAGGTTAAAAAGATTAACTAATAGATATCACAATGAAACTTCCCCAGTTGATTACTTATATTAAGACAAGACTTTTTTGTATTACAAGTTTTCTGAAATTGTATGTTTAAATATGCAAATGAGGCACAATCTACTTAAATATGCACTAATTTGCATATAATTCCAGGACAGAAATCTGAACATTGGATAAAGCCATTTTCAAAATTATAGTTTCATTTTGTTGACATATTAGAGCCAAAGGTTATTACAGAGGGGATTTTGGATATCTCTTTTTATCACTCCATAAATCAGAAAATACTCCATTCAGTCAATTTTTATGGTAAAATTCCATATTTCGCCATGTTTTTAGGAATAAAATGTGATATAAATCAGGGTATGAATGCGATATCAACAAACCCTTCTGTAAATACCTTCAGAACATAGATATGAATAGAACTGGAAGGTTTGGTGTATGTGAGTACTACTGAATTAGTGGAGATTTCTGGCTCAGAGTATGAGGAAAAACTCTTAAAACTCATTTTTGGGAAAACGCCTTCAAAGTTCTGTATTGTAAAATGCCATACTTTTTTTTAAACAGATATTTACAAACACAATACCTAATCAAACCATTAGTAATAGACAACCTAAACACATGCCTGATAACTGAATAATAATAATAATGATGTTATTGAACTGAACAGAACTACACACAGGCTACAAACAGTGTAGTACAGTGTAGTACCCCTTAATAGGCAACAAATATTTGAATAGATATCACTATGAAACTTTCCCAATTTGTTATGTACATATAAACTAAGAAAAAATATATTGCAAGTTTTCTGAAATGTATGTTTATATATGCAAATGAGGCACTTCCCCATGAACACTATGATCGCCGGGGACGAGTTAAGACGTCATTCCTAGCCATGCTCATTCTGCCGAAGACGCCGTAACTCGTCTTTGATGTCAATATTTCAAAAATCAAAAATATTTCCTTTCCGGAGCCCTGAGATGTACTGGTGAGCTCCACTCAACTGTCTAACGGTTCGAGAGCGCCATCTGGTGGCCGGTCGGCAGATCGGCCAAGAGGGAGGGGCGCGCCAAACAGGAAGTGCTCATCCATATGTGCTCCGGGCACTCGCGATCGGTAGCCGGACTCCATCTCAACACACTGGATGATCAATCGCTCGCCCTAACTCAATAAACAACGTTATTTGGACGTATATAGTATTATACAACCTGGAAATGGTTAATCAGGATCAACATCCCATAATCGAAAACGGTCTACTCCATGCTGATCGTCCAACGGCGCAAGGAACATACGGTAAGATTCAGCGTTATTTTCTAACGTATTCCATATAAACTGCTATGATGAACATATGACCCACTCTGGATGAATCATCTAACGCTGCCCACGGAATTATAAACAATCCCCCGCCCATCCGGTCATCATTAGATCATACGTAGATCATTCTAGAAGTACGTCCAGTTGACATTTTTCATCTCGCACTGATTCCTACCAAACTGTATTTGATCATCAATATAATGCATTTAGGGCTATAAATCACGTTCTGAAGAAAGCTGCAGAAAATGATAAAAACATACTTATACTTTAGACCATATTTTAGTATGAATATGTGAATGAAAAAGTTTAACGTTGCTACACCCTGAACAATACATATAGGACATTGAATGGGCCATAATAATGGCAATGTAGCAATAGAATTTAAAAAGTTATAGCCCTGCAAAGAAGGGGAACTTCTCCATAGACAAATAGAGCTGGCGAGGGATGGTAAATTATGAATTTAACCCATGGCGATTAAAGTGTTAAATATGTGCACATTTATGGATGCAATAAGGCAACATTAAGTAAAATAAACAACTAAATGTGTGTTATTGACGTTTTATTGTCACTAGTTTCATAGAAGACATGTTTAGGAAGCAAAATATAACAAAATCTCAAAATCAACAAAAAAAGTATATTTGACTATTCACCTGGGGTGTCTCGCGTTAAGAGCACTGGGAGTGATGCGCTGCCGATGATGATGATGATGATGATGATGATGATGATGATGATGATGATGATGATGATGATGATGATGATGATGATGATGATGAGGACGAGGGGCGATGCAAGTCCCTAAAAGCAGGGATTAGCCGGGGCGCGGGGCCCCATTAAACCTGCCCGTCAAAACCTGGAGGAGCGCTCGGTCGTAACGGGCCGTCTCCCGGAGCCGCCGTTCATCTTGTTCCACCGGGGCCGTTTCACCGCGCGCCCACTCCATCACCAGCCTGAAGGTCAGACGCAGAGATACATGCGAATCAAGCGCTCCCCGTTTTGCAGTCAATTATGTGTTCATATACGCCGGACGCATGATGGATGGACGCGAGGGGGGTGTTGGATTGTAATTCTATTTTAGATGCTGGAGAGGGAGTGGGGAGGGGGGGGGGGGTTACCTGGTCACACGCAGTGTCCTATTACACCAGGTGTGCTGCTGTAGAGACAGGGAAGAACACGGCCCTCTAGAATGTGTCTCATCTCACTCTCTCTTCACACTTCAATCTCTGTTGATGTCCCCTATTTTGTGTGTGTGGGTGTGTGTGTGTTTGTTTGTGTGCATGTGTGAGATTGTGTGCATGTATGTGTGTGTGTATATATTTGTGTGTATGTGTGTATGTGTGTGTGTGTGTGTGTGTGTGTGAGCTTGTGTGCATGTATGTGTGTGTGTGTGTATATTTGTGTGTATGTGAGTGTGTGTGTGTGTGTGTGTGTGTGTGTGTGTGTGTGTGTGTGTGTGTGTGTGTGTGTGTGTGTGTGTGTGTGTGTGTGTGTGTGTGTGTGTGTGTGAGTGTGTGTGCATGTATGTGTGTGTGTGTGTATATTTGTGTGTATGTGTGTGTGTGTGAGCTTGTGTGCATGTATGTGTGTGTGTGTGTGTGTATATTTGTGTGTATGTGTGTGTTTTAGCCTGAAACAGTAACACATGGTGAAAGGTCGGCGTTATTAATCAAGTCGTTTCATGCAACGTTTCCTCTGAGAACACAGGGAGAAAACAGCAGTGATGACATGATGATGTGGTGCCATGAGGATGTGGTGACATGAGGATGTGGTGACATGAGGATGTGGTGACATGAGGATGTGATGACATGAGGATGTGGTGACATGATGATGTGGTGACATGAGGATGTGATGACATGAGGATGTTGTGACATGAGGATGTGGTGACATGAGGATTTGACGTGAGGATGATGTGACATGAGGATGTGGTGCCATGATGATGTGGTGACATGAGGATGTGATGACATGATGATGTGGTGACATGAGGATGTGATGACATGAGGATGTGGTGACATGAGGATGTGGTGACATGATGATGTGGTGACATGAGGATGTGATAACATGAGGATGTGATGACATGAGGATGTGGTGACATGATGATGTGGTGACATGATGATGTGATGACATGAGGATGTGGTGACATGAGGATGTGGTGACATGATGATGTGGTGACATGATGATGTGATGACATGAGGATTTGATGACATGAGGATGTGATGACATGATGATGTGACATGAGGATGTGGTGACATGAGGATTTGATGACATGAGGATGTGATGACATGAGGATGTGGTGACATGATGATGTGGTGACATGATGATGTGATGACATGAGGATGTGGTGACATGAGGATTTGATGACATGAGGATGTGATGACATGATGATGTGACATGAGGATGTGGTGACATGAGGATTTGATGACATGAGGATGTGATGACATGAGGATGTGGTGACATGATGATGTGGTGACATGAGGATGTGATGACATGATGATGTGGTGACATGAGGATGTGGTGACATGAGGATGTGATGACATGAGGATGTGGTGACATGATGATGTGGTGACATGATGATGTGATGACATGAGGATGTGGTGACATGAGGATTTGATGACATGAGGATGTGATGACATGATGATGTGACATGAGGATGTGGTGACATGAGGATTTGATGACATGAGGATGTGGTGACATGATGATGTGGTGACATGAGGATGTGGTGACATGAGGATGTGATGACATGATGATGTGGTGACATGATGATGTGGTGACATGAGGATGTGGTGACATGATGATGTGGTGACATGAGGATGTGGTGACATGAGGATGTGATGACATGAGGATGTGGTGACATGATGATGTGATGACATGAGGATGTGATAACATGAGGATGTGGTGACATGAGGATGTGATGACATGAGGATGTGATGACATGATGATGTGATGACATGAGGATGTGGTGACATGAGGATGTGGTGACATGAGGATGTGATGACATGAGGATGTGGTGACATGATGATGTGATGACATGAGGATGTGATGACATGAGGATGTGGTGACATGAGGATGTGATGACATGAGGATGTTGTGACATGAGGATGTGATGACATGAGGATGTGATGACATGAGGATGTGATGACATGATGATGTGATGACATGAGGATGTGATGACATGAGGATGTGGTGACATGAGGATGTGATGACATGAGGATGTTGTGACATGAGGATGTGGTGACATGAGGATTTGACGTGAGGATGATGTGACATGAGGATGTGGTGCCATGATGATGTGGTGACATGAGGATGTGATGACATGATGATGTGGTGACATGAGGATGTGATGACATGAGGATGTGGTGACATGAGGATGTGGTGACATGAGGATGTGATGACATGATGATGTGATGACATGAGGATGTGGTGACATGAGGATTTGATGACATGATGATGTGGTGACATGATGATGTGGTGACATGAGGATGTGGTGACATGAGGATGTGGTGACATGAGGATGTGGTGACATGAGGATGTGGTGACATGAGGATGTGGTGACATGATGATGTGGTGACATGAGGATGTGGTGACATGAGGATGTGGTGACATGATGATGTGGTGACATGAGGATGTGGTGACATGAGGATGTGACATGATGATGTGACATGAGGATGTGGTGACATGATGATGTGGTGACATGATGATGTGATGACATGAGGATGTGGTGACATGAGGATTTGATGACATGAGGATGTGATGACATGATGATGTGACATGAGGATGTGGTGACATGAGGATTTGATGACATGATGATGTGATGACATGAGGATGATGTGACATGAGGATGTGGTGACATGAGGATGTGGTGACATGAGGATTTGACATGAGGATGTGATGACATGAGGATGTGGTGACATGAGGATGTGGTGACATGATGATGTGATGACATGATGATGTGATGACATGAGGATGTGGTGACATGAGGATGTGATGACATGAGGATTTGACATGAGGATGTGGTGACATGAGGATGTGGTGACATGAGGATGTGATGACATGAGGATTTGACATGAGGATGTGGTGACATGATGATGTGATGACATGATGATGTGGTGACATGAGGATGTGGTGACATGATGATGTGGTGACATGAGGATGTGGTGACATGATGATGTGGTGACATGATGATGTGATGACATGAGGATGTGGTGACATGATGATGTGGTGACATGATGATGTGGTGACATGAGGATGTGGTGACATGATGATGTGGTGACATGATGATGTGGTGACATGAGGATGTGATGACATGAGGATGTGATGACATGAGGATGTGATGACATGAGGATGTGGTGACATGAGGATGTGGTGACATGAGGATGTGATGACATGAGGATGTGATAACATGAGGATGTGATGACATGAGGATGTGGTGACATGAGGATGTGGTGACATGAGGATGTGATGACATGAGGATGTGATGACATGAGGATGTGGTGACATGATGATGTGATGACATGAGGATGTGACATGAGGATGTGATGACATGAGGATGTGATAACATGAGGATGTGGTGACATGAGGATGTGGTGACATGAGGATGTGGTGACATGAGGATGTGGTGACATGAGGATGTGACATGAGGATGTGATGACATGAGGATGTGATGACATGATGATGTGATGACATGAGGATGTGGTGACATGAGGATGTGGTGACATGAGGATGTGGTGACATGAGGATGTGGTGACATGAGGATGTGACATGAGGATGTGGTGACATGAGGATGTGATGACATGATGATGTGATGACATGAGGATGTGGTGACATGAGGATGTGGTGACATGAGGATGTGGTGACATGAGGATGTGGTGACATGAGGATGTGACATGAGGATGTGATGACATGAGGATGTGGTGACATGAGGATTTGACGTGAGGATGATGTGACATGAGGATGTGGTGACATGAGGATGTGACATGATGATGTGATGACATGAGGATGTGGTGACATGAGGATGTGGTGACATGAGGATGTAGTGACATGAGGATGTGATGACATGAGGATGTGATGACATGAGGATGTGGTGATGTGAGGATGTGACATGAGGATGTGGTGACATGAGGATTTGACGTGAGGATGATGTGACATGAGGATGTGGTGACATGAGGATTTGACATGAGGATGTGGTGACATGAGGATGTGGTGACATGATGATGTGGTGACATGAGGATGTGGTGACTTGAGGATGTGGTGACATGATGATGTGGTGACATGAGGATGTGGTGACTTGAGGATGTGGTGACTTGAGGATGTGGTGACATGAGGATGTTGTGACATGATGATGTGACATGAGGATGTGATGACATGAGGATGTGGTGACGTGAGGATGTGACATGAGGATGTGGTGACATGAGGATTTGACATGAGGATGTGGTGACATGAGGATGTGGTGACATGATGATGTGGTGACATGAGGATGTGGTGACTTGAGGATGTGGTGACATGATGATGTGGTGACATGATGATGTGGTGACATGAGGATGTAGTGACATGAGGATGTGGTGACATGATGATGTGGTGACATGAGGATGTGGTGACATGATGATGTGCTGACATGAGGATGTGGTGACATGAGGATGTGGTGACATGAGGATGTGACATGATGATGTGGTGACATGATAATAATAATAACTTTATTTGTATAGCACTTTTCATACAGAGGTTGCAGTTCAAAGTGCTTCACAACAGTAAAAAATACAGGCATAAGCGAGCATAAAAAAGATTGACAGGTAGCAATTAAGGTATGGTAAATCACAGTGTTTCACATTAGGATCTAGCATCCCAATAGGCTCTCTGTTTACAGTTTCATTCAGTAATACAAATAATAAAAATTGTTTAAAATGATTCAGTTTAAAAATAGTCAAAAAATTATAAAATAGAACGGACATACAACAGGGTATTTAACATACAACTGAGCAGTGCATCAGTAAGAAGTAAAAAGTGTGATAAAATAGCTCTCTTAAAATTACAGTGCATACAGTAGGAGGTAGTGAGATAAAATTAGCATAGAACCGACACATGAATTTGATAGGCAGTGTATAAAAGTAGGCAGGGTAAGAATAGTGCAGGTAAGTACAATTTGTGTCAGGATATCCCTGATGTTTCATTGAAATGCCTGAGCAAAGAGATCGGTTTTAAGCTGTCTTTTGAAGATGTCTAGCGAGTTGGCTTCCCTGATGTTTTGGGGTAGTTTGTTCCACAGTTTTGGGGCATAGTTGATAAAGGCTGCATTACTGATCCTCTTTTGACTGTTTCTGGGAGCCTCTAGTAGTCCAGCAGCTGATGATCGCAGTGTTCTTGATGGCGTGTAATTTATTAGAGTGTTGGCGATGCAGCTAGGTCCCCGTCCATTTAGAGCTTTGTATGTAAGAAGAAGGACCTTAAAGTCAATTCTAAATGTTACAGGAAGCCAGTGTAAAGCAGCTAAGACTGGACTAATGTGCTCTCTCCTTTTGGTTCTAGTTAGCAGTCGGGCTGCAGAGTTTTGGATAAGCTGAAGCCTCTCTGTGGTTTTCTTAGGGAGACCTGTGAAAAGTGCATTACAGTAGTCTAACCGGCTAGATATGAATGCATGAATTAGCTTCTCAGCATCGTTCTGATTAATAAATGGTTGTACTTTTGCTATATTTCTGAGATGGAAGAACGATGTTTTCGTCACTTTGCTAATATGATGATGTGGTGACATGAGGATGTGGTGACATGAGGATATGGTGACATGAGGATGTGATGACATGAGGATGTGGTGACATGGAGATGTGGGGACATGATGATGTGATGACATGAGGATGTGGTGACATGAGGATGTGACATGAGGATGTGGTGACATGAGGATGTGATGACATGATGATGTGGTGACATGAGGATGTGGTGACATGAGGATGTGGTGACATGATGATGTGATGTCATGAGGATGTGATGACATGATGATGATGTGACATGAGGATGTGATAACATGAGGATGTGATGACATGAGGATGTGGTGACATGATGATGTGGTGACATGAGGATGTAGTAACATGATGATGTGGTGACATGAGGATGTGGTGACATGAGGATGTAGTAACATGATGATGTGGTGACATGATGATGTGGTGACATGAGGATGTGGTGACATGAGGATGTGGTGACATGAGGATTGTTGGAGCCAAATATATGATTTCGTTTACTTTGTAAATAATTGTATAGGTCTATAGTCTATATTTCATATATTTCATACATAGCCTATAGAAGCACTTAAAATGCCATAATCTATATAATCACTGTTAGTGCCAAATGTATGGTTGTGAAATTATTATTATTATTGTTATCGGTATGAATGAAGTCATGACTTATATACATAATGGGTTTTGTGATCATGTATTGTTGTAATTATTATATTTTTGATAAGCTAATTAGGGAGATGCCAATTGAGATGCATGTGGCTAATTTGGGGAAACAGGCATCAGGTGTTTAAAATGGGCTGGCCGACACACAGCCAGTGTTCTAAGAATGTTTGGTATGTGGCGACACAGTTTTTTGACCGCTGCAGAGCAGCCTATGTTTTGATTGTTTTGATTCTACAATATGATTTCGCCGTCAAACGGTAAGATAAACATTTCCTATGGTTCATTGTGGGGATTATTGGAATCCGAAGATCTATATGGAAAATATGAAAGGAAAATAAATGTCTCATACAAAATCCGATCTCCCGAGTGCTGCTATCTGAGCGCGTCAACCAAGCGCATACCAGTAGAACCAGAAGGTGCATTTACGTTGTATAAGGATTGCATCTTTATAGTCAAAAAACCCCGCTGCTTGTTGATGAAATGGACGTTGTACATGTTTCGCGCTGCGAATGGAAAGCGAGCGGTATCTGACATTTACTACGGATCCAATACTTCCGCGTTGCCGTGTTGTTTATGAATGAATGCGCTCCGCCCTCCGCTGAACGGCTGTATCCAACGCGTCACCGCGGTGTGTGTAAAAGCATAAAGGGTGGTTTCAATGCATCCAGAAGGACTGCATGAATGAAGTGCATTTAAAACGCGCAATGCGGCTGAAGTAAAATAAAACTGAAACGTTGTGTTGGTGTTTTGTGAATGGAGAAAATGATCAATTGAAAGAAGGTGGTTCTGAACACTCTAAGGAAGAGGGTGGAGCTGAGCATGAAGAGAGAGAGTTGGAAAAGAAAAAAGAAAAGCTCAAATGTTTAAAAGCTTCCAGAAGTGCAAGACTGGGTTTAATAACCAAAATGAAAAATGAAATAACACAATTAATGCAAAATGTGTGCAATGTTGAATTGGTGAGATCCAAACTGGAAAATGAACTTCCACGATTGTGCAGTGACCTGGGTACATGCAATGACTTACTGTGTGAATTACTGACCACAGAGGAGATGCAAAGTGATCAAGTTGACTGGTATGACCCCAAAGTGGAGTCACTTCTGGAGTACAAGGCTACAGTTAAAGATTGGATTTCTGCTGCTTCCGTTCAGAGTGAATCAAATGTTGTAAGACCACGTGACAGAGTTTCACGGAGGTCAAGGTCAAGGTCAAGCGCCACCGGATCATCTCTTGGCTCACTAAAGGTTACTCTGGAATGTAAGGAGGCGGAGCTTTTGGCAAGAGCTGACAGGTTGGCACGGCAACAAGCTATGGAAAGGGAGGAAGCCAAGCTTGAAGCTGACAGGTTGGCACGGCAACAAGCTGAGGAAAGGGAGGAAGCCAAGCTTGAAGCTGACAGGTTGGCACGGCAACAAGCTATGGAAGTGGAGGAAGCCAAGCTTGAAGCCAAGCTGAAGGCAAATCGGAAGCAGTTTGAACTGGAAACGGAAATAGCAGCAAATGCTGCAAAACTGAGTGTCATAAGGAAATATGAGTATTCTGATGTACAACCTGCCACTGCCATGCTCCCACATCCCACCATGCCCCATTTAGAAGATGGGATGAACGACTATCTGGAACATGGACTACTTGACATAGAAGATGATGGGCTTGTGGATGTGCATGGTCAGGATCTATTTTCAAGCACAAACCTGGAACCTGAGTTCATTCAGCTGCCTCCCCCAACTGTACAGAGAGCAGCTATCAGAGTGGGTAACCCCAATGATAATACAAGCATCCTCAATGTAGTTGGAGCTACTTCCAACTTCCAAAGTCTTGTACAGAATATACAAGAAAACACAAACTCCAGTGCACAAGCCACAAAGACCCAGCCAAGGCAGTTGCCACACCCATCCAGCAGCTCATCTTCCGGCTCTGGAGGAGATGAAATGAGCAACCTGGTAAACATAATGGAAAAACAAAACGTGATAACTGAAACACTCGTTAAACAACAGTAGATGTCTTCATTACCGCCACTCAGTATCCCAACATTTAATGGAGATCCTTTAAATTACCAGTTCTTTATCAGAGCATTTGAACATGGTATTGAGAAGAAGACAGAGGACAGTAAGGACAGGCTTTATTTTTTGGAGCAATACACTGTTAACCAACCAAGAGAGCTGGTGCGTAGTTGCCAGTACATGCAACCCGACACAGGATACACAGAGGCAAAAAGATTGTTGAAGCACCATTTCGGAGAGGATTATCAGATCGCCACGGCCTACATCAACAAGGCTCTTGGTTGGTCGTTTATCAAAGCTGAAGACTCAGAAGCTTTAAAGGCCTTCTCAGTATTTCTCAGCAGCTGTCTGAACACAATGGATACGGTGGACTACATGCAAGAAATGGACCACCCAACTAATATGAAAGCTGTTCTCTCCAAGCTCCCGTATAAGTTCAAAGAGAAGTGGAGAGCTATAGCTTGTGACATACAAGAAAGAGAGAAGAGACGAGCCAAGTTTAAAGACCTGGTGCTGTTCATTGATAAGCAGTCAAGGCTTCTTTCCCACCCTGTGTTTGGGAACCTCAAAGATTCTCATGCTACAACCATTTATACTCCTGCGCCTACTGCATCCAGTACAACCAGCCTAAGGGCCAAACAGAGTAAGAGTGGCTTTGCCACCAGTGTAACAACGCCACAGGCAACTACTGAAACAACAACACCAGCAGCAATGGGACCGAAAGACAAAAGGGTTAATCGGCTGCCCAACCGCTGCATGTTTTGTCAGGGAGAGCACACTATTGCCACCTGCCTTAAGATCCTCAAGAAAGCCCACAAGGACAGGCTGGAGTTTCTGAAGACTAAGGGGCTGTGCTTTGGATGTTTGGATCTAGGGCACATGAGTAAGGGTTGTACTCAGAGGCTTACCTGTAAGGAGTGCAAACTAAAACACCCCACAATCTTGCACATCGCTAAGAGGCCACAGCAAACCGAAAAGGCTGTAGCAAGTGCTGCTTCCAGTGTGGACTTGGTGGACAGGGGTAAGGATGGACGGAAGGATACTGGGGCCGGGGAGCCAGAAGGCATCCTAGCAATTGTGCCTGTAAAAGTGAAATCACAGAAGGGTAATAACATCATAATGATGTATGCGTTCCTAGACACTGGGAGCACCGCAACATTTTGCACTGAAGCACTTTTACAGCAGCTCCAAGTAACCGGCCGAAAGGCAGAAATACTGTTGAAAACGCTAAACAAGGAGTGTAACTGAGGGGTACAATTCCCTGACTGTATTACTAGATATGATACTTACTACCACTACCTTTGTACTTAATATTCGGCCACCCAGTACACGGCATAAATATATTATGATGAACACTGTCACGTAGATGAAACGGATCCAACACAAATGTACGAATTAGAAATAGGTCTTTATTTCTACACAGCGATGGTGTGTAGAGCAAGCACTTAATCAAATCAATCACATTTATGAATGGAATTAGTATGCACTTTTATGGCAAGAGTATTCGTCGGTATATCAATAGAGAATGTCCAATCTCTGAAGGCGCAGGTGGTACATATACGACCTGGAATAGTTAAGGAATAACAGCAATGATACTTTAATGATTATATACTGGACACACTAGGGGGGGTTAATCCGGTCGCTTGTAAGCCGACAGGAGTAGGAGGGGGGGGGGGTAGAATCCGGCTGCCTCATCCGGCCAAGGGTATCCCAGGTGAACCCACTGTAGTGCCGTTCAATGCGCCGGCGATCCTTGGACCACAGATGAAAGCAGGTGGACTCTTTGTGGGCCGGCGTCATCCGGTCCACGGAGGAGAGACGTGAAGCGACCTCGTCTTGCAGAGCGTCTCCTCACCTTGCTTCCTCTCCAGGGGGGGGGGTTCCAACACACGGCAGTGTCGGGGGTCTTTATCCATGGAATAATCAAAGTATACAAAGCATAATCCGTGCCTGGGAAGGCGGGCTGTCGTCGGCAGAATAATCCGGTATACAGGTCCACTCGCTCGTCGGCTCTGGGGCTCCTCGGGTGCAGCTTCACGTGGGGTCAACCACCCTGGATAAGCAGCCAGTTCTCTGCCCGAAACGATGGGGTACTGACTACGGTAGTATTCTCACCGCACGAAGCACTATATATTAACAGACTATTATTAGCTTAATAGACTACGTCCAACTCGACGATATAGTGCCAAATATGACTATTCAAATATTAATATACACGATGTCTCAATACCGATGGTAGGCGAACTTGGCCTTACTCCCACACGTGGCGTCGCGGGGAGGCTTTACGTCTGTGACTCTATTGGAGGGTAAGAAACTGGACTGAAAAGAAAGTCCTACTTTAGTAGCGCAGTATATATATGCACTATGAACAAATAGTCCCATTAGTGGTGCGGTAGTCAGATTCCTACGCGGAACTAGGACTTGTTCGTACATGTGGAGCGGTACGTTTGAACTGGGTCTGAGGGGTATGGCAGCCTGGCACCAAGGTCTCGACCAATAGTAGAATGGAGACTATTATGGGATGTTCAGTAGGCTAGAATGGATATTCAATGCATATTGTACAAGGAATATACAAGGGATATCAGGGAATATTAGAGAATATACAAATACAATTAAATATATATATATAAATAAATATATATATTCGGTTTAATCTGGCCCTTCACAACAGCCACCCCCTGATTGGTCCCAGACCTAATCAGTTAAACAGAGACAGATTAATCGCGTTGTCTATTTACACATAAGGGTTTGCTGTAGGGGTCAGTCAACTTCACAAAGTCATAGGGTTATAGGGTCATGGTCATCATCGATTGTGTCTGGGAGTCGAGGCAGTTCTATGAGCCTCGCCACGGGACGGGTGTAAGTGCGACCCTGGACGAGCACTTCAGCTGCTCGGACCTTGCCGTCGGCACCGGTGATCACTTTGCTTACGCGGCCGGCCGGCCACATAGCTCTGGGCAGTGATTGATCAATAATCATGACGACTGTTCCTTCTGTCAAATTGTCTCTGTCCTTTACCCACTTCTGGCGGGTCTGTAGAGACGGTAGGTAGTGTTTAATGTCATCCGGTAGATTGGGGGCTCTGCGTAGGCGACCACCCACTCTGATGAGGGTATGAGCGTCGCTCTCGGGGGCCAGATGAATTAATCTGCTGTCGGATGGGACGGGCTTTCCTCCCTGTAGAAAGGCCAATTCATCGGGGAACGAGTCTCTCTGGGCTCGCTGCAGTAGAAGCAATTCTGCTTCCTCGTAGTTAGCTGCTGACATATCAGCGGGGGACTTGCACTCCGGGTGGTACCGCAGGAATGTTCTTTGTTGTGCACTCTCTATGGACGTGCAATCGTCTATGTTAGGGTCGGTGGAGGCTACGGTGCTCAATCCACAGAACACAGACTTCTTATTTTCCACCTCCTCTGGACTTGCTTCCCTCGGGATAGGCATGGGCCACTGTCCTTCCGGGAGTCTTAGGAATGCGGGGCCGTCACTGTAGACATTGCGACGGGTGAGGTCATCCAGGGGCATCCCCCGGGTGATGACGTCAGCTGGGTTCTGTTTTGTATCAACGTAGCGCCACTCTGTTTCTCCGGTTAACTCTTCGGTTAAGTCTTGAATCTCGGTGACTCTGACTCCCACGAAGACTTTGTACTTGCATGAGTCCGATTTGATCCAGGCGAGTACCGTCGTGGAATCTGACTACAGGATTGTTCTAGACACCGGTATGGTGAGCTCACGTTGGATGAGCGTGGCTAGGTGCGCTCCGGCTAGGGCTGCGCAGAGCTCTAGACGTGGGATAGATTGTTGCTTGCGTGGGGCTATTCTCGAGCGGGCGAGGACAAATGCTGTATAGATCTCTCCCCCCTTCTCTTGGGCCCGCAAGTAGGCTACTGATCCGTATGCGACCTCTGAGGCGTCACTGAAGACGTGTAAGTCCATTTTACATGTCTCTGGCCTCACCGTGGGTGGGAAGTAGCTTCGGCGCATATTAACGCCTGGGAGTGAGTGGAGCTCCATCTCCCACTCTCTCCAGGTGGATGCAAGGTGTGCGGGAATGGGGTCGTCCCAGCCCTGGTCCTTGTCCCACAATGCTCGTACAATCATTTTTGCCCTGGTGGTGTACGGTAGAATACATCCTAGCGGGTCATATTGTCGGGCGAGTGTTGTGTACACACTCCGTCTGGTGGTCGGCGCCGCCGCCGGCCTTCCCTGCTCCGTAGTCAGGGGCTTGTGTCTGTAGTGAAGCGAATCTGTTTTGAATCGCCACACCAATCCCAGGGTCATCTCCTGGGCTTCTCCCGGGATTGTAGCCATCCAGGTCTCGCTGCTGGCTGCCTTGTCCTCTGAGGAGAGGCTGCGCAGTACTTGCGGATCGCTGCTGGCCCACTGCCTGAGATCAAAGCCGCCTTTGATCAATGAGGCGCAGAGTTTAATCAGGAGAGCCTCGGCTTCTTCCTGGGTTGAAAGGCTTTGTAGACAGTTGTCTACGTAGAAGCTGTTCTTTACGCTGTGTCGGACCTCTTCGTCCGCTGCTGGGTCCTCTGCTACATGTTTCTGTAGTGCAAATGTAGCACAGCAGGGGCTGCACGTCGTTCCGAAGGGGAGGACTTCCCATTGGTAGATGGCTGGGTGCTCATCTCCTGGCTTCTCTCTCCATAGGAACCGTAACAGGGGCTTGTCCGCCTCTACTAATCTCACCTGCAGGAACATTCCTTTAATGTCCCCGCTGATGGCCACCTTTTCCTGGCGGAAGCGGAGTAGAACGCCGAGTAGGGAGGGGCCGAGTGTGGGACCGGGCAGTAACTCTTTATTCAGATTTTGGGATCCGATCTGGTAGCTGCAGTTAAATACTATGCGGTCTTTACCGTTGTGATGGACCTTGTGGTGAGGCACGTACCACGATTCAGTGGTCTGGTCAGCCTCTTTAATGTCCATCTTTGTGACGTGTCCCGCTGTGATGAGCTTCTCAATCTCAGCGCGGTATACACTCTCTTGGGCGGGGTTCTTGGCTAAGCGCCGCTCCGTGTTCAGCAGGTACCGTTCTGTGGCGTCTGTCTTGGCGTGGAAAGTAGGCATTCCTTCTCGCCGCAGGAGTGGCGTGGCGTATCTCAACACGCCGTTGACCGGGACTCTCTTGGTCCCTGTCTCGAGGAGGTGAATGGCGTAAATGTCATCCTTTGAGCGAATGTCTTTCTTTCCGTTCTTAAAGGGCATTTGTTCCAAGGTCCATAACCGCTCTACGTGTTGCAGGAGTGCGGTTTCTCCCTCTGTGACTCGGGAGTGGAGACATCTAGTGGCTGTACTTCGGTTGAGAGATTTGGCGAGCGGGCCTTGGAGAGTCCATCCCAAACGGGTCTCGACTGCTGCAGGACAGCCTCGGGGTCCGGTATGAACCCGGTCTATCGGGACAATGAGGTCTGCATGGTCGGAGC
This sequence comes from Notolepis coatsorum, assembly GCF_963971535.1. Taxonomy (NCBI): domain Eukaryota; kingdom Metazoa; phylum Chordata; class Actinopteri; order Aulopiformes; family Paralepididae; genus Notolepis; species Notolepis coatsorum. The sequence continues at coordinate 34,038 of NW_028170889.1, read as the reverse complement.
CTATCAACAGGGTCGGCATAGCATTGTCTATGAGCGGGATCGGTAACTTGCGCAGATGTGCATATTTCTCCATCAGCTTGGCGACGGGGTATGTGTACCGCGACAGCCCTATTTCTTGGCTGGTGAAAGCGTCTGTAATCTGGTACCGTCGCTCAGGCTGGCCGCTTGCTGCGATAGAGAATGAGACATTCTCGCCCTTTATCAAATCTCGTCTTATTGTCCGAATTGTCATTTGGGTTTCGCTTCCCCGCAGCCCTAGCTGGGCCGCAGCGGAGGCGAGCAGAAGGGTCTTCTCGGACCCGTCATCGAGGACGGCGTAAGTGTCCAGGGCTTTATTCTGGTAGCTTAGTGTCACACGCACTACTTTTAGGAGTACTCGGGCTCCACTGTTGCTGGCGGGATCGATGTACATGACGCTCGCTTTGCTGCTGGATGGTGCGGGTGAAGGGCGCCGTCTGTTACTGTCGTGAAGTATGTCCAGATGGGCTTCATCGCACTTGGTGCACCTTTTCTTTAAGCGGCATTCGGCTGCCATGTGTGAGCGCGCACAGCGAAAACAGCGCTTGTTGGACTTTATCCATTGACTTGCTTCCTCCGCGTTCAGCTTGGGGAAGGAGTCACATTGCGCTAGCCAGTGTTCTTTCTCACAGTAGGGGCACACTATCTTCCACTTCTCCGTTCTGGAGGGGGTACTGTGGCTCCTGCTGCTCGGTACTGACTGGTGGAAGTTGCGTAGGTGAGCGCTATATTATGTGCGCGGGGTACCTTTAAGTGCTTCAGTAGGATTTGTATACTGGGCCCGGTTCTCTTGGGTGAAGTCGGGTACCATAGGCGTGCCAATGTATGACGCTGACTGTGGATACATCGGCGAGCGTTGGGGGAGAGGCCTCCTAGGCGAGTCTCCTCCCGCTCCTTGGTATGGGCTGGTACCGGCAGTGTACCATGGCCCGCTTGTCCAGGTGCTGTTCCTCGGTGCGGGTCGTGCGTCGTGCTCACCCGTGTATAGAGTCGGGGGTCTGTAGCGCAGCTCCGCGGGAGTATAGCCTGGGCTGTACCGGACCTCCTGGTCCGGTAGAGTACTGTGCTGTCGTCGGGCGTGGTTCTCCTCCTCTTCCTCTTCGTCTTCAGTTAGGTCATCCAGTGCTTGTAGTCTCTGGTTTAGCCTCTCCACAGGATATGCTGCTCCTTCCCGGTTGCTAGGTCTCGCTTGGACCGGTGGGGGGAGGTGGTCTGTGGGGGGTATAGACCTCGTCTGTTGGTCAAGTTCAGGGTTGTTTACTCGGCTAGGGGATGCCGCCCTGGAGGTGTGTCTAGACGAGTTCCTGGAGCCTCTGGCGGAGGGAGAGGGTGTTGTCCGTCTGATCAGCTGTTCTATTAGTTGCGCTTGCTGTCTGTCGCGCTCTGCGTCCCGTAGAGCACCAGCAGCTGCTCGCTGGCTGTCTGCTCGGTCTCGGGCCACATTCTCTTCTCTCTGAATGCGTCTTAGTTCTAGACGTATATGCTCTTCTTCGCTCCGCTGCTGGATCTGCAGTCGGTCGCGTTCAGCAGCGGCGTTCAGGCTGATGAGGAAGGCCTGCTGTAGGGTCCTCTCTGCCTCGCTGGGAGAAGGCGGTTGTATAGGGGAGCCTTCCCTCGGGGTACTCCTTGCGGAGCCTTGGAGCTCTATCTCCACGGTGCTCTCCCCGTCTTCTTCCGTGCCGAGTTCTCTCTCGGTAGCGTTGTATTCCTCCCGGGACTCATCGGGGACTACTTCTTCAGTACTGGCGGGGTGTGAAGTCATGTCTGGTTCCCACTGGTCCCCACCGTGAACTTGGTCAGTTACATTAGAGCCCGTAGGGGCCTCTATGGTCGGGGTAGTCTGGGCGTTGGGGTTAGACATACTTTTACTTTCTAGTTTTACCGCGTTTACTGTTAGTAGAAGACTAGGTTGTTGACTGACAGCGTAGGCCTCTAAGTACTGAGGGAGCCGTCGTTCGCGCTGCGTGCGTTGGTTAGGAGGATCGTTTCGTGGAGTGTTCATCATATATATATGACACTATATTAATATTACACTAATTACCCTCCGGCTCGAAGGACCAATTGTAACTGAGGGGTACAATTCCCAGACTGTATTACTAGATATGATACTTACTACCACTACCTTTGTACTTAATATTCGGCCACCCAGTACACGGCATAAATATATGATGATGAACACTGTCACGTAGATGAAACGGATCCAACACAAATGTACGAATTAGAAATAGGTCTTTATTTCTACACAGCGATGGTGTGTAGAGCAAGCACTTAATCAAATCAATCACATTTATGAATGGAATTAGTATGCACTTTTATGGCAAGAGTATTCGTCGGTATATCAATAGAGAATGTCCAATCTCTGAAGGCGCAGGTGGTACATATACGACCTGGAATAGTTAAGGAATAACAGCAATGATACTTTAATGATTATATACTGGACACACTAGGGGGGGTTAATCCGGTCGCTTGTAAGCCGACAGGAGTAGGAGGGGGGGGGGGGTAGAATCCGGCTGCCTCATCCGGCCAAGGGTATCCCAGGTGAACCCACTGTAGTGCCGTTCAATGCGCCGGCGATCCTTGGACCACAGATGAAAGCAGGTGGACTCTTTGTGGGCCGGCGTCATCCGGTCCACGGAGGAGAGACGTGAAGCGACCTCGTCTTGCAGAGCGTCTCCTCACCTTGCTTCCTCTCCAGGGGGGGGGGTTCCAACACACGGCAGTGTCGGGGGTCTTTATCCATGGAATAATCAAAGTATACAAAGCATAATCCGTGCCTGGGAAGGCGGGCTGTCGTCGGCAGAATAATCCGGTATACAGGTCCACTCGCTCGTCGGCTCTGGGGCTCCTCGGGTGCAGCTTCACGTGGGGTCAACCACCCTGGATAAGCAGCCAGTTCTCTGCCCGAAACGATGGGGTACTGACTACGGTAGTATTCTCACCGCACAAAGCACTATATATTAACAGACTATTATTAGCTTAATAGACTACGTCCAACTCGACGATATAGTGCCAAATATGACTATTCAAATATTAATATACACGATGTCTCAATACCGATGGTAGGCGAACTTGGCCTTACTCCCACACGTGGCGTTGCGGGGAGGCTTTACGTCTGTGACTCTATTGGAGGGTAAGAAACTGGACTGAAAAGAAAGTCCTACTTTAGTAGCGCAGTATATATACGCACTATGAACAAATAGTCCCATTAGTGGTGCGGTAGTCAGATTCCTACGCGGAACTAGGACTTGTTCGTACATGTGGAGCGGTACGTTTGAACTGGGTCTGAGGGGTATGGCAGCCTGGCACCAAGGTCTCGACCAATAGTAGAATGGAGACTATTATGGGATGTTCAGTAGGCTAGAATGGATATTCAATGCATATTGTACAAGGAATATACAAGGGATATCAGGGAATATTAGAGAATATACAAATACAATTAAATATATATATATAAATAAATATATATATTCGGTTTAATCTGGCCCTTCACAACAAGGAGGAATCCACTAAAACCTCTGTCGCATGTGACCTGGAAATATGTGGTCTGGAGAGTGATGAGTATGTGCAGCTTCCAGATGTGTACACTCAGAAGGAGATTCCAGTGTGTAAAGATAACATACCCACCCAAAAGGATGTGGATTCATGGCCGTACCTGAGGGAAGACATCAGGATCCCTCAGATTGATGCAGAAATTGGTCTGCTAATTGGATGCAACGTGCCAAAAGCTCTAGAGCCATTAAGAGTCATTAACAGACGCGGGAATGGCCCATACGCTGTTAAGACAGTCCTGGGTTGGACGGTAAATGGACCGCTAAGGACAATGGATCCATCCCGCACTGGAAAACCTGTCGTAAGTGCAAACAGGATATCTGTCACAAGAGTGGAGGAATTGCTGCAGCAGCAAGTCAAGCTCGACTTCCCGGAACACGGGCATGAGGAAAGGAAAGAAATGTCCAAAGAAGACCATACGTTTTTGGAGTTAGTCTCCAACTCGGTCACACTGGTGGATGGACATTATACTATTGGGCTCCCACTGAGAGAAGAGCAACTTGAGCTCCCCAACAATCGTGGTGTTGCGGAACAAAGAGTCTTAAACTTAAAGAGAAAGTTTCAAAGGAACAAGAAGTTCTATGAAGACTACAAAGTTTTCATGGCTGATATCTTGGCCAAGGGTTTTGCTACCAGGCTGACGCCTGAACAAAAGGCGAAGCAAAACAAGAGGAGTTGGTATATTCCACACCACCCTAAGAAGCCGAGATTGAGAGTGGTGTTCGATTGCGGAGCGACCTATCGAGGTACATCTCTAAACGCACAACTGCTCCAGGGACCAGACTTGACCAACAGTCTTACAGGCGTCCTTACAAGGTTTCGGCAGAAACGTGTCGCCTTCATGGCCGACATAGAAGCCATGTTTCATCAGGTCAAGGTGCCAGAGGTTGACTCAGATCTTCTCAAGTTTCTGTGGTGGCCCAATGGGAACCTGGACAGCGAGCTAGAGGAGTACAAGATGGTTGTGCATATTTTTGGTGCCACCTCCTCCCCCAGTTGCGCAAACTTTGCCCTGCGGCAGTGTGCAAAAGACAACGTGGATAAATTCAGCACTGAAGCAGTCTGTTCCGTCCTGAAGAATTTCTATGTGGACGACTACCTGAAGTCAGTGGAGGACGAACCAAAGGCACTACAAGTTGCTCACGAACTCATAGCCATTTGTGATACAGGTGGTTTCAAGCTGAATAAGTGGGTTAGTAACAGCAGAACCCTACTCCTTTCCCTACCTGAGGAGAGTCGCTCAAAAGAAGTCAGAGATCTAGATCTGGATCTAGATGACCACATCTTACCTGTGGAAAGAGCCCTAGGCGTACAGTGGTGTACCGAAACGGATTCATTTGAATTCAAGATCAACCTACCAGACAAACCGCTTACCAGGCGAGGCATGTTGTCAACGGTGAGCTCCATCTACGATCCGTTGGGCATGTTGGCCCCCGTCATCCTCCCTGGAAGGCAAATCCTGCAAAGGCTAACTGGAATGAAGATCCCTGTGGAGTTCGAGCAGCAGTGGTCCAGGTGGTTGAGTGACCTTGATTTGCTGAGAGGCTTCAAGGTCAAAAGATGCATCACGCCTATAGGCTTCGGCCATCCGGTCTCCGCACGGTTGCATCACTTTGGGGACGCAAGCGAAACAGGATACGGTACCGTCTCGTACCTAAGATTGATGAACAGTGACGGTACAGTTCACTGTTCTATCCTCATGGGCAAGGCCAGGGTTGCTCCACTCAAGCCTGTGACAATCCCAAGAATGGAGCTTACGGCTGCCACCGTAGCGGTTTGTATGGATCGGATGATGCGAGAAGAGCTTGAACTTTCACTTGAACCATCTGTCTTTTGGACAGACAGTACATCCGTCCTAAAGTACATTAAGAATGAGGCTTTAAGGTTTCAGACCTTCGTCGCTAACAGAATTGCTGTTATAAGAGCGTCCTCAAAGCCTTACCAGTGGAGGTTTGTGAATGGCAACACAAACCCTGCGGACTGTGCCTCAAGAGGCACCTCCGCAACTCGCTTTCTCAAGGATGAAGCATGGTTGGCAGGGCCAGAGTTCCTTCATTTCCCTGAATCTCACTGGCCCCAAGAGCCGGATCTACCTCTCACCGTCAGTGACCTGGAGGTGAAAGTACTTTCGGTACAAGTTACCACCAGAAAGGATGGGACCATTGGAGAGGATGGTGAAAGCACAGTCAACAGGTTGCTCACTCACTACTCTGAATGACATCGCCTAAAGAAAGCTGTTGCTTGGATCCTGCGCATCAAGTCTGTGCTGAAAGCACAAGCGACAAAAGGCCCAACTGACAAGAAGGCAAAAGACAAGAAAGGACCCCTCTCAGCTGAAGATCTACAGCAAGCAGAAACCGCGATAATCCAGTTTTGTCAGTCTACTTCATATAAGGAGGAGATGACCGCGCTGAAGAAGGGACTTTCAGTAAAGAAGAACAGTCACCTCAATAAGCTCTCCCCTGTTCTCCAGGACGACTTGATGAGAGTGGGTGGTCGGCTGGTGAAATCAGCTATGCCGTTGGAAGCCAAGCATCCGCTTATCCTACCCCCGAACCATCACATGACTCAACTGGTCTGCAGACACGTTCATGAGAACGTAGGACATAGTGGAAGGAGTCACACCCTCTCTCGACTGCGGCAGAAATATTGGATTCATGGAGGAAATGCCGCCATACGAAAGGTCATCTCGAAATGTGTGACCTGCAGGAGACTCAGTCAAGTGAGCGGTGAACAGTTAATGGCAGACTTGCCAGAAGAAAGAGTCACTCCTGAGGATCCGCCCTTCACAAATGTGGGCGTAGATTTCTTCGGCCCATTTGAGGTGAAGCAAAGAAGATCCACAGTGAAGCGATACGGTGTGGTTTTCACCTGCCTCAACATCAGAGCAGTGCACTTGGAGCTAGCTCAAAGTCTCGACGCCACCTCATGCATTAACGCCATCAGGAGGTTTGTGGCAAGAAGAGGCACCGTGAAGATCATGAGGTCAGACAATGGGACAAACCTGGTTAGAGCTGAGAAGGAGCTGCGAGAAGCTATCCAAGGTTTAAACCATACAACGATCCAGAACACCCTGCTGACTAAAGGGATACAGTGGATATTTAACCCACCAACAGGATCCCATCATGGAGGAATCTGGGAAAGGCAAATAAGAACGGTCCGACGCATTCTCAGTGCCCTCACACAGCAGCAGAGGCTTGATGAGGAAGGGCTCACTACTCTTTTGTGCGAGGTGGAGGCTATCATAAATGATAGGCCCATCACTACCGCTTCCAATGACGCTGGAGACCTAGAGCCACTAACACCTAACCACCTCCTCCTGCTCAAGACCAAACCTTACCTTCCTCCCGGCACATTTGATCCAAGCGACGGCTATGGGAAAAGAAGGTGGCTTCAAGTTCAGTACATGGCGGACTTGTTCTGGAAGAGATGGTTAAAAGAGTACTTGCCAGAGCTGCAGAAACGTCAGAAATGGACCAAGAAAAGAAGAAACTTGACAGAAGGAGACGTGGTCCTCATCATCGATGACACCTCCCCGAGAAACTCTTGGTTAATGGGCCAAGTCACTCAAGTCCTGCCGGATGCAAGAGGATTCGTGCGGCAAGTGCTGGTTAGGACAAAGACTAGCACACTTCGCCGGCCAATCTCAAAGCTGGTTCTGCTGGTAGAGGCTCAAGATGAACCACAGCCACCCTCCCTTTGAAGATATGCACTCCCCCCCCCCTCCCCCACGCCCCCAAGAAGACACGCTACCCCCTCCCTTTACACACGCACACATTACACGCATCGACTATACACACAACTATTTCGTAGATGAACTGTGCGCTACGTTTTTCACATTTGCGCTATGCTCAAGGAGCAGAAAATTGAACAGTGTGCAATGTGACACGGACTTTGTAAAACAAAGAAGTATTGTGTTGGCTCCGTTAAGCATGTTTTTGGTAATTGCCATGTAAGGTTCCACGACAATTAGGGGTCGATATGTTGGAGCCAAATGTATGATTTCGTTTACTTTGTAAATAATTGTATAGGTCTATAGTCTATATTTCATATATTTCATACATAGCCTATAGAAGCACTTAAAATGCCATAATCTATATAATCACTGTTAGTGCCAAATGTATGGTTGTGAAATTATTATTATTATTATTGTTATCGGTATGAATGAAGTCATGACTTATATACATAATGGGTTTTGTGATCATGTATTATTGCAATTATTATATTTTTGATAAGCTAATTAGGGAGATGCCAATTGAAATGCATGTGGCTAATTTGGGGAAACAGGCATCAGGTGTTTAAAATGGGCTGGCCGACACACAGCCAGTGTTCTAAGAATGTTTGGTATGTGGCGACACAGTTTTTTGACCGCTGCAGAGCAGCCTATGTTTTGATTGTTTTGATTCTACAATATGATTTTGCCGTCAAACGGTAAGATAAACATTTCCTATGGTTCATTGTGGGGATTATTGGAATCCGAAGATCTATATGGAAAATATGAAAGGAAAATAAATGTCTCATACAAAATCCGATCTCCCGAGTGCTGCTATCTGAGCGTGTCAACCAAGCGCATACCAGTAGAACCAGAAGGTGCATTTACGTTGTATAAGGATTGCATCTTTAAGGATGTAGTGACATGAGGATGTGATGACATGAGGATGTGGTGACATGATGATGTGGTGACATGAGGATGTGATGACATGAGGATGTGATGACATGAGGATGTGATGACATGAGGATGTGATGACATGATGATGTGATGACATGAGGATGTGGTGACATGAGGATGTAGTGACATGAGGATGTAGTGACATGAGGATGTGATGACATGAGGATGTGGTGACATGAGGATGTGGTGACATGAGGATGTGGTGACATGAGGATGTGGTGACATGAGGATGTGGTGACATGATGATGTGATGACATGAGGATGTGGTGACATGAGGATGTGGTGACATGAGGATGTGGTGACATGAGGATGTGGTGACATGATGATGTGATGACATGAGGATGTGGTGACATGATGATGTGATGACATGAGGATGTGGTGACATGAGGATGATGTGACATGAGGATGTGGTGACATGAGGATGTGGTGACATGAGGATGATGTGACATGAGGATGTGGTGACATGATGATGTGGTGACATGAGGATGTGATGACATGAGGATGTGGTGACATGAGGATGTGGTGACATGAGGATGTGACATGAGGATGTGGTGACATGAGGATGTGACATGAGGATGTGGTGACATGAGGATGTGACATGAGGATGTGGTGACATGAGGATGTGGTGACATGAGGATGTGGTGACATGATGATGTGGTGACATGAGGATGTTACATGAGGATGTGGTGACATGAGGATGTGGTAACATGAGGATGTGACATGAGGATGTGGTTACATGAGGATGTGACATGAGGATGTGGTGACATGATGATGTGACATGATGATGTGACATGATGATGTGGTGACATGATGATGTGGTGACATGAGGATGTGATGACATGATGATGTGGTGACATGATGATGTGGTGACATGAGGATGTGATGACATGATGATGTGGTGACATGATGATGTGGTGACATGAGGATGTGGTGACATGATGATGTGGTGACATGAGGATGTGGTGACATGATGATGTGGTGACATGATGATGTGACATGAGGATGGGGTGACATGATGATGTGGTGACATGAGGATGTGGTGACATGAGGATGTGATGACATGAGGATGTGGTGACATGAGGATGTGGTGACATGAGGATGTGGTGACATGATGATGTGGTTACATGAGGATGTGGTGACATGAGGATGTGGTGACATGAGGATGTGATGACATGATGATGTGGTGACATGAGGATGTGGTGACATGAGGATGTGGTGACATGATGATGTGGTGACATGATGATGTGGTGACATGATGATGTGGTGACATGAGGATGTGATGACATGAGGATGTGGTGACATGATGATGTGACATGATGATGTGGTGACATGAGGATGTGGTGACATGAGGATGTGATGACATGATGATGTGATGACATGAGGATGGGGTGACATGAGGATGTGGTGACATGATGATGTGATGACATGAGGATGTGGTGACATGAGGATGGGGTGACATGATGATGTGGTGACATGAGGATGTGGTGACATGAGGATGTGGTGACATGAGGATGTGGTGACATGAGGATGTGATGACATGAGGATGTGGTGACATGATGATGTGGTGACATGAGGATGTGACATGATGATGTGGTGACATGATGATGTGGTGACATGAGGATGTGGTGACATGATGATGTGACATGATGATGTGGTGACATGATGATGTGGTGACATGAGGATGGGGTGACATGATGATGTGATGACATGATGATGTGGTGACATGAGGATGTGGTGACATGAGGATGTGGTGACATGATGATGTGACATGATGATGTGGTGACATGATGATGTGGTGACATGAGGATGGGGTGACATGATGATGTGATGACATGATGATGTGATGACATGATGATGTGGTGACATGAGGATGTGGTGACATGAGGATGTGATGACATGATGATGTGATGACATGAGGATGTGGTGACATGATGATGTGACATGATGATGTGATGACATGATGATGTGGTGACATGAGGATGTGACATGATGATGTGATGACATGATGATGTGGTGACATGAGGATGTGATGACATGAGGATGTGACATGAGGATGTGATGACATGAGGATGTGGTGACGTGATGATGTGGTGACATGAGGATGTGGTGACTTGAGGATGTGGTGACATGATGATGTGGTGACATGATGATGTGATGACATGATGATGTGATGACATGAGGATGTGGTGACATGAGGATGTGATGACATGATGATGTGATGACATGAGGATGTGGTGACATGAGGATGTGACATGAGGATGTGGTGACATGAGGATGTGGTGACATGATGATGTGGTGACATGAGGATGTGATGACATGAGGATGTGGTGACATGAGGATGTGGTGACATGAGGATGTGGTGACATGAGGATGTGGTGACATGAGGATGTGGTGACATGATGATGTGGTGACATGAGGATGTGATGACATGAGGATGTGGTGACATGATGATGTGATGACATGAGGATGTTGTGACATGAGGATGTGGTGACATGATGATGTGATGACATGAGGATGTGGTGACATGATGATGTGGTGACATGAGGATGTGATGACATGAGGATGTGATGACATGATGATGTGGTGACATGATGATGTGGTGACATGAGGATGTGGTGACATGAGGATGATGTGACATGAGGATGTGGTGACATGATGATGTGGTGACATGAGGATGTGATGACATGAGGATGTGGTGACATGAGGATGTGGTGACATGAGGATGTAGTGACATGATGATGTGGTGACATGAGGATGTGACATGAGGATGTGGTGACATGAGGATGTGACATGAGGATGTGGTGACATGAGGATGTGGTGACATGAGGATGTGGTGACATGATGATGTGGTAACATGAGGATGTGACATGAGGATGTGGTTACATGAGGATGTGACATGAGGATGTGGTGACATGATGATGTGACATGATGATGTGACATGATGATGTGGTGACATGATGATGTGGTGACATGAAGATGTGGTGACATGAGGATGTGATGACATGATGATGTGGTGACATGATGATGTGGTGACATGAGGATGTGATGACATGAGGATGTGTCATGATGATGTGACATGATGATGTGGTGACATGAGGATGTGGTGACATGAGGATGTGATGTCATGTTGATGTGGTGACATGAGGATGTGGTGACATGAGGATGTGGTGACATGAGGATGTGGTGACATGAGGATGTGGTGACATGATGATGTGGTTACATGAGGATGTGGTGACATGAGGATGATGTGACATGATGATGTGGTGACATGAGGATGTGGTGACATGAGGATGTGGTGACATGATGATGTGGTGACATGATGATGTGGTGACATGATGATGTGGTGACATGAGGATGTGATGACATGAGGATGTGGTGACATGATGATGTGACATGATGATGTGGTGACATGAGGATGTGGTGACATGAGGATGTGATGACATGATGATGTGATGACATGAGGATGGGGTGACATGAGGATGGGGTGACATGATGATGTGGTGACATGAGGATGTGGTGACATGAGGATGTGGTGACATGAGGATGTGGTGACATGATGATGTGGTGACATGAGGATGTGACATGATGATGTGGTGACATGATGATGTGGTGACATGATGATGTGGTGACATGATGATGTGACATGATGATGTGACATGATGATGTGGTGACATGATGATGTGGTGACATGAGGATGGGGTGACATGATGATGTGATGACATGATGATGTGGTGACATGAGGATGTGGTGACATGAGGATGTGATGACATGATGATGTGATGACATGATGATGTGGTGACATGAGGATGTGGTGACATGATGATGTGGTGACATGAGGATGTGGTGACATGATGATGTGACATGATGATGTGGTGACATGATGATGTGGTGACATGAGGATGGGGTGACATGATGATGTGATGACATGATGATGTGGTGACATGAGGATGTGGTGACATGAGGATGTGGTGACATGATGATGTGACATGATGATGTGGTGACATGATGATGTGGTGACATGAGGATGTGGTGACATGATGATGTGACATGATGATGTGGTGACATGATGATGTGGTGACATGATGATGTGGTGACATGATGATGTGATGACATGATGATGTGGTGACATGAGGATGTGGTGACATGAGGATGTGATGACATGAGGATGTGATGACATGAGGATGTGGTGACATGAGGATGTGATGACATGATGATGTGATGACATGAGGATGTGGTGACATGATGATGTGGTGACATGAGGATGTGACATGATGATGTGATGACATGATGATGTGGTGACATGAGGATGTGATGACATGAGGATGTGACATGAGGATGTGATGACATGATGATGTGGTGACGTGATGATGTGGTGACATGAGGATGTGGTGACTTGAGGATGTGGTGACATGATGATGTGGTGACATGATGATGTGGTGACATGAGGATGTAGTGACATGAGGATGTGATGACATGATGATGTGATGACATGAGGATGTGGTGACATGAGGATGTGATGACATGATGATGTGATGACATGAGGATGTGGTGACATGAGGATGTGATGACATGATGATGTGATGACATGAGGATGTGGTGACATGAGGATGTGACGTGAGGATGTGATGACATGAGGATGTGGTGACATGATGATGTGATGACATGAGGATGTTGTGACATGAGGATGTGGTGACATGAGGATGTGGTGACGTGAGGATGTGGTGACATGAGGATGTGGTGACGTGAGGATGTGACATGAGGATGTGATGACATGAGGATGTGGTGACATGAGGATGTGATGACATGAGGATGTGGTGACATGATGATGTGGTGACATGAGGATGTGACATGAGGATGTGGTGACATGATGATGTGATGACATGATGATGTGGTGACATGAGGATGTGATGACATGAGGATGTGACATGAGGATGTGGTGACATGATGATGTGGTGACATGAGGATGTGGTGACATGATGATGTGGTGACATGAGGATGTGACATGAGGATGTGGTGACATGATGATGTGATGACATGATGATGTGGTGACATGAGGATGTGATGACATGAGGATGTGACATGATGATGTGGTGACATGAGGATGTGGTGACATGAGGATGTGGTGACATGAGGATTTGATGACATGAGGATGTGATGACATGATGATGTGACATGAGGATGTGGTGACATGAGGATTTGATGACATGAGGATGTGATGACATGAGGATGTGGTGACATGAGGATGTGACATGATGATGTGGTGACATGATGATGTGGTGACATGAGGATGTGATGACATGATGATGTGGTGACATGAGGATGTGGTGACATGAGGATTTGATGACATGAGGATGTGATGACATGATGATGTGACATGAGGATGTGGTGACATGAGGATTTGATGACATGAGGATGTGATGACATGATGATGTGACATGAGGATGTGGTGACATGACGATGTGATGACATGAGGATGTGGTGACATGAGGATGTGATGACATGAGGATGTGATGACATGAGGATGTGATAACATGAGGATGTGGTGACATGAGGATGTGATGACATGAGGATGTGGTGACATGAGGATGTGGTGACATGAGGATGTGATGACATGAGGATGTGATGACATGAGGATGTGATGACATGAGGATGTGATAACATGAGGATGTGGTGACATGAGGATGTGATGACATGAGGATGTGGTGACATGATGATGTGGTGACATGATGATGTGGTGACATGAGAATGTGGTGACATGAGGATGTGACATGAGGATGTGATGACATGAGGATGTGGTGACATGATGATGTGATGACATGATGATGTGATGACATGAGGATGTGATAACATGAGGATGTGGTGACATGAGGATGTGATGACATGAGGATGTGGTGACATGAGGATGTGGTGACATGAGGATGTGACATGAGGATGTGATGACATGAGGATGTGATGACATGATGATGTGATGACATGAGGATGTGATGACATGAGGATGTGATGACATGAGGATGTGGTGACATGAGGATGTGGTGACATGAGGATGTGACATGAGGATGTGGTGACATGAGGATGTTGTGACATGATGATGTGACATGAGGATGTGATGACATGAGGATGTGGTGACATGAGGATTTGACGTGAGGATGATGTGACATGAGGATGTGGTGACATGAGGATTTGACATGAGGATGTGGTGACATGAGGATGTGGTGACATGATGATGTGGTGACATGAGGATGTGGTGACTTGAGGATGTGGTGACATGATGATGTGGTGACATGATGATGTGGTGACATGAGGATGTAGTGACATGAGGATGTGGTGACATGAGGATGTGATGACATGAGGATGTGATGACATGAGGATGTGGTGACATGAGGATGTGGTGACATGAGGATGTGATGACATGAGGATGTGGTGACATGAGGATGTGGTGACATGAGGATGTGACATGAGGATGTGGTGACATGAGGATGTTGTGACGTGAGGATGTGACATGAGGATGTGGTGACATGAGGATTTGACGTGAGGATGATGTGACATGAGGATGTGGTGACATGAGGATGTGGTGACATGATGATGTGGTGACATGATGATGTGGTGACATGATGATGTGGTGACATGAGGATGTAGTGACATGAGGATGTGGTGACATGATGATGTGGTGACATGAGGATGTGGTGACATGATGATGTGCTGACATGAGGATGTGGTGACATGAGGATGTGGTGACATGAGGATGTGACATGATGATGTGGTGACATGATAATAATAATAACTTTATTTGTATAGCACTTTTCATACAGAGGTTGCAGTTCAAAGTGCTTCACAACAGTAAAAAATACAGGCATAAGCGAGCATAAAAAAGATTGACAGGTAGCAATTAAGGTATGGTAAATCACAGTGTTTCACATTAGGATCTAGCATCCCAATAGGCTCTCTGTTTACAGTTTCATTCAGTAATACAAATAATAAAAATTGTTTAAAATGATTCAGTTTAAAAATAGTCAAAAAATTATAAAATAGAACGGACATACAACAGGGTATTTAACATACAACTGAGCAGTGCATCAGTAAGAAGTAAAAAGTGTGATAAAATAGCTCTCTTAAAATTACAGTGCATACAGTAGGAGGTAGTGAGATAAAATTAGCATAGAACCGACACATGAATTTGATAGGCAGTGTATAAAAGTAGGCAGGGTAAGAATAGTGCAGGTAAGTACAATTTGTGTCAGGATATCCCTGATGTTTCATTGAAATGCCTGAGCAAAGAGATCGGTTTTAAGCTGTCTTTTGAAGATGTCTAGCGAGTTGGCTTCCCTGATGTTTTGGGGTAGTTTGTTCCACAGTTTTGGGGCATAGTTGATAAAGGCTGCATTACTGATCCTCTTTTGACTGTTTCTGGGAGCCTCTAGTAGTCCAGCAGCTGATGATCGCAGTGTTCTTGATGGCGTGTAATTTATTAGAGTGTTGGCGATGCAGCTAGGTCCCTGTCCATTTAGAGCTTTGTATGTAAGAAGAAGGACCTTAAAGTAAATTCTAAATGTTACAGGAAGCCAGTGTAAAGCAGCTAAGACTGGACTAATGTGCTCTCTCCTTTTGGTTCTAGTTAGCAGTCGGGCTGCAGAGTTTTGGATAAGCTGAAGCCTCTCTGTGGTTTTCTTAGGGAGACCTGTGAAAAGTGCATTACAGTAGTCTAACCGGCTAGATATGAATGCATGAATTAGCTTCTCAGCATCGTTCTGATTAATAAATGGTTGTACTTTTGCTATATTTCTGAGATGGAAGAACGATGTTTTCGTCACTTTGCTAATATGATGATGTGGTGACATGAGGATGTGGTGACATGAGGATATGGTGACATGAGGATGTGATGACATGAGGATGTGGTGACATGGAGATGTGGGGACATGATGATGTGATGACATGAGGATGTGGTGACATGAGGATGTGACATGAGGATGTGGTGACATGAGGATGTGATGACATGATGATGTGGTGACATGAGGATGTGGTGACATGAGGATGTGGTGACATGATGATGTGATGTCATGAGGATGTGATGACATGAGGATGTGATGACATGATGATGATGTGACATGAGGATGTGATAACATGAGGATGTGATGACATGAGGATGTGGTGACATGATGATGTGGTGACATGAGGATGTAGTAACATGATGATGTGGTGACATGAGGATGTGGTGACATGAGGATGTAGTAACATGATGATGTGGTGACATGAGGATGTGGTGACATGAGGATGTGGTGACATGAGGATTGTTGGAGCCAAATATATGATTTCGTTTACTTTGTAAATAATTGTATAGGTCTATAGTCTATATTTCATATATTTCATACATAGCCTATAGAAGCACTTAAAATGCCATAATCTATATAATCACTGTTAGTGCCAAATGTATGGTTGTGAAATTATTATTATTATTGTTATCGGTATGAATGAAGTCATGACTTATATACATAATGGGTTTTGTGATCATGTATTGTTGTAATTATTATATTTTTGATAAGCTAATTAGGGAGATGCCAATTGAGATGCATGTGGCTAATTTGGGGAAACAGGCATCAGGTGTTTAAAATGGGCTGGCCGACACACAGCCAGTGTTCTAAGAATGTTTGGTATGTGGCGACACAGTTTTTTGACCGCTGCAGAGCAGCCTATGTTTTGATTGTTTTGATTCTACAATATGATTTCGCCGTCAAACGGTAAGATAAACATTTCCTATGGTTCATTGTGGGGATTATTGGAATCCGAAGATCTATATGGAAAATATGAAAGGAAAATAAATGTCTCATACAAAATCCGATCTCCCGAGTGCTGCTATCTGAGCGCGTCAACCAAGCGCATACCAGTAGAACCAGAAGGTGCATTTACGTTGTATAAGGATTGCATCTTTATAGTCAAAAAACCCCGCTGCTTGTTGATGAAATGGACGTTGTACATGTTTCGCGCTGCGAATGGAAAGCGAGCGGTATCTGACATTTACTACGGATCCAATACTTCCGCGTTGCCGTGTTGTTTATGAATGAATGCGCTCCGCCCTCCACTGAACGGCTGTATCCAACGCGTCACCGCGGTGTGTGTAAAAGCATAAAGGGTGGTTTCAATGCACCCAGAAGGACTGCATGAATGAAGTGCATTTAAAACGCGCAATGCGGCTGAAGTAAAATAAAACTGAAACGTTGTGTTGGTGTTTTGTGAATGGAGAAAATGATCAATTGAAAGAAGGTGGTTCTGAACACTCTAAGGAAGAGGGTGGAGCTGAGCATGAAGAGAGAGAGTTGGAAAAGAAAAAAGAAAAGCTCAAATGTTTAAAAACTTCCAGAAGTGCAAGACTGGGTTTAATAACCAAAATGAAAAATGAAATAACACAATTAATGCAAAATGTGTGCAATGTTGAATTGGTTGAACTTCCACGATTGTGCAGTGACCTGGGTACATGCAATGACTTACTGTGTGAATTACTGACCACAGAGGAGATGCAAAGTGATCAAGTTGACTGGTATGACCCCAAAGTGGAGTCACTTCTGGAGTACAAGGCTACAGTTAAAGATTGGATTTCTGCTGCTTCCGTTCAGAGTGAATCAAATGTTGTAAGACCACGTGACAGAGTTTCACGGAGGTCAAGGTCAAGGTCAAGCGCCACCGGATCATCTCTTGGCTCACTAAAGGTTACTCTGGAATGTAAGGAGGCGGAGCTTTTGGCAAGAGCTGACAGGTTGGCACGGCAACAAGCTATGGAAAGGGAGGAAGCCAAGCTTGAAGCTGACAGGTTGGCACGGCAACAAGCTGAGGAAAGGGAGGAAGCCAAGCTTGAAGCTGACAGGTTGGCACGGCAACAAGCTATGGAAGTGGAGGAAGCCAAGCTTGAAGCCAAGCTGAAGGCAAATCGGAAGCAGTTTGAACTGGAAACGGAAATAGCAGCAAATGCTGCAAAACTGAGTGTCATAAGGAAATATGAGTATTCTGATGTACAACCTGCCACTGCCATGCTCCCACATCCCACCATGCCCCATTTAGAAGATGGGATGAACGACTATCTGGAACATGGACTACTTGACATAGAAGATGATGGGCTTGTGGATGTGCATGGTCAGGATCTATTTTCAAGCACAAACCTGGAACCTGAGTTCATTCAGCTGCCTCCCCCAACTGTACAGAGAGCAGCTATCAGAGTGGGTAACCCCAATGATAATACAAGCATCCTCAATGTAGTTGGAGCTACTTCCAACTTCCAAAGTCTTGTACAGAATATACAAGAAAACACAAACTCCAGTGCACAAGCCACAAAGACCCAGCCAAGGCAGTTGCCACACCCATCCAGCAGCTCATCTTCCGGCTCTGGAGGAGATGAAATGAGCAACCTGGTAAACATAATGGAAAAACAAAACGTGATAACTGAAACACTCGTTAAACAACAGTAGATGTCTTCATTACCGCCACTCAGTATCCCAACATTTAATGGAGATCCTTTAAATTACCAGTTCTTTATCAGAGCATTTGAACATGGTATTGAGAAGAAGACAGAGGACAGTAAGGACAGGCTTTATTTTTTGGAGCAATACACTGTTAACCAACCAAGAGAGCTGGTGCGTAGTTGCCAGTACATGCAACCCGACACAGGATACACAGAGGCAAAAAGATTGTTGAAGCACCATTTCGGAGAGGATTATCAGATCGCCACGGCCTACATCAACAAGGCTCTTGGTTGGTCGTTTATCAAAGCTGAAGACTCAGAAGCTTTAAAGGCCTTCTCAGTATTTCTCAGCAGCTGTCTGAACACAATGGATACGGTGGACTACATGCAAGAAATGGACCACCCAACTAATATGAAAGCTGTTCTCTCCAAGCTCCCGTATAAGTTCAAAGAGAAGTGGAGAGCTATAGCTTGTGACATACAAGAAAGAGAGAAGAGACGAGCCAAGTTTAAAGACCTGGTGCTGTTCATTGATAAGCAGTCAAGGCTTCTTTCCCACCCTGTGTTTGGTAACCTCAAAGATTCTCATGCTACAACCATTTATACTCCTGCGCCTACTGCATCCAGTACAACCAGCCTAAGGGCCAAACAGAGTAAGAGTGGCTTTGCCACCAGTGTAACAACGCCACAGGCAACTACTGAAACAACAACACCAGCAGCAATGGGACCGAAAGACAAAAGGGTTAATCGGCTGCCCAACCGCTGCATGTTTTGTCAGGGAGAGCACACTATTGCCACCTGCCTTAAGATCCTCAAGAAAGCCCACAAGGACAGGCTGGAGTTTCTGAAGACTAAGGGGCTGTGCTTTGGATGTTTGGATCTAGGGCACATGAGTAAGGGTTGTACTCAGAGGCTTACCTGTAAGGAGTGCAAACTAAAACACCCCACAATCTTGCACATCGCTAAGAGGCCACAGCAAACCGAAAAGGCTGTAGCAAGTGCTGCTTCCAGTGTGGACTTGGTGGACAGGGGTAAGGATGGACGGAAGGATACTGGGGCCGGGGAGCCAGAAGGCATCCTAGCAATTGTGCCTGTAAAAGTGAAATCACAGAAGGGTAATAACATCATAATGATGTATGCGTTCCTAGACACTGGGAGCACCGCAACATTTTGCACTGAAGCACTTTTACAGCAGCTCCAAGTAACCGGCCGAAAGGCAGAAATACTGTTGAAAACGCTAAACAAGGAGTGTAACTGAGGGGTACAATTCCCTGACTGTATTACTAGATATGATACTTACTACCACTACCTTTGTACTTAATATTCGGCCACCCAGTACACGGCATAAATATATTATGATGAACACTGTCACGTAGATGAAACGGATCCAACACAAATGTACGAATTAGAAATAGGTCTTTATTTCTACACAGCGATGGTGTGTAGAGCAAGCACTTAATCAAATCAATCACATTTATGAATGGAATTAGTATGCACTTTTATGGCAAGAGTATTCGTCGGTATATCAATAGAGAATGTCCAATCTCTGAAGGCGCAGGTGGTACATATACGACCTGGAATAGTTAAGGAATAACAGCAATGATACTTTAATGATTATATACTGGACACACTAGGGGGGGTTAATCCGGTCGCTTGTAAGCCGACAGGAGTAGGAGGGGGGGGGGGGTAGAATCCGGCTGCCTCATCCGGCCAAGGGTATCCCAGGTGAACCCACTGTAGTGCCGTTCAATGCGCCGGCGATCCTTGGACTACAGATGAAAGCAGGTGGACTCTTTGTGGGCCGGCGTCATCCGGTCCACGGAGGAGAGACGTGAAGCGACCTCGTCTTGCAGAGCGTCTCCTCACCTTGCTTCCTCTCCAGGGGGGGGGGTTCCAACACACGGCAGTGTCGGGGGTCTTTATCCATGGAATAATCAAAGTATACAAAGCATAATCCGTGCCTGGGAAGGCGGGCTGTCGTCGGCAGAATAATCCGGTATACAGGTCCACTCGCTCGTCGGCTCTGGGGCTCCTCGGGTGCAGCTTCACGTGGGGTCAACCACCCTGGATAAGCAGCCAGTTCTCTGCCCGAAACGATGGGGTACTGACTACGGTAGTATTCTCACCGCACGAAGCACTATATATTAACAGACTATTATTAGCTTAATAGACTACGTCCAACTCGACGATATAGTGCCAAATATGACTATTCAAATATTAATATACACGATGTCTCAATACCGATGGTAGGCGAACTTGGCCTTACTCCCACACGTGGCGTCGCGGGGAGGCTTTACGTCTGTGACTCTATTGGAGGGTAAGAAACTGGACTGAAAAGAAAGTCCTACTTTAGTAGCGCAGTATATATACGCACTATGAACAAATAGTCCCATTAGTGGTGCGGTAGTCAGATTCCTACGCGGAACTAGGACTTGTTCGTACATGTGGAGCGGTACGTTTGAACTGGGTCTGAGGGGTATGGCAGCCTGGCACCAAGGTCTCGACCAATAGTAGAATGGAGACTATTATGGGATATTCAGTAGGCTAGAATGGATATTCAATGCATATTGTACAAGGAATATACAAGGGATATCAGGGAATATTAGAGAATATACAAATACAATTAAATATATATATATAAATAAATATATATATTCGGTTTAATCTGGCCCTTCACAACAGCCACCCCCTGATTGGTCCCAGACCTAATCAGTTAAACAGAGACAGATTAATCGCGTTGTCTATTTACACATAAGGGTTTGCTGTAGGGGTCAGTCAACTTCACAAAGTCATAGGGTTATAGGGTCATGGTCATCATCGATTGTGTCTGGGAGTCGAGGCAGTTCTATGAGCCTCGCCACGGGACGGGTGTAAGTGCGACCCTGGACGAGCACTTCAGCTGCTCGGACCTTGCCGTCGGCACCGGTGATCACTTTGCTTACGCGGCCGGCCGGCCACATAGCTCTGGGCAGTGATTGATCAATAATCATGACGACTGTTCCTTCTGTCAAATTGTGAATGAATGAATGAATGAATGAATGAATGAATGAAAACTTTATTTAACAGATTGCAGAATGGGTACAATACAGTACGGCTCAATACATACAATTGTTAAGGGGATGCAGACCTGAGAAAGACGTTTGTCTTGTTTCCATCAGGGTCCCCCATTTTCAATTCATATAGACATATATGACATACATGACATACAGATAGTCAGTACTGCTACATCTATACATTTATGACATACCAGATTTGCAAATACAGTACTGTTTGTGATACAGAAGGAGTCAAGAAAAGGGAGTATATACATTTGACGTAGAAACTGTACATTGGAGGTTGGGTGGGGGGGGTTGGGTACATTGGGATATTGACAACCATACTGGGTAATTTACATT
The DNA here is from genome assembly GCF_963971535.1 of Notolepis coatsorum. Lineage (NCBI taxonomy): Eukaryota > Metazoa > Chordata > Actinopteri > Aulopiformes > Paralepididae > Notolepis > Notolepis coatsorum. Next base: position 11,963 of record NW_028170889.1, on the reverse strand, counting down.
GGAGGTGGTTGGGGGGGGGGGGGGGGGCATACTGTATAAACAAGTAACACTGTACATTGAGGGGGGGGGGGAGGAGACACTGTACAAACAAACACAATTGTACATTGAACTATTGACAAAACCATACTAGGTAAATGACTGTACATTGGAGGGGGTTGGAATGATTGGGTTAGGATATTTACAGGGGCCAGTGTTGAATTGCAGTCTCCCGTAGGTGTCCCTTGAGAGAGGTTTTGAAAGTGGGTAGTGATCCACATTCCTTTACAGCTTTGGGTAGGGCGTTCCACATTGATGTGGCATAATTGCGAAACGTGTTTAGTCCCTTATTTGAGCCGAATCTGGGTTTGACATGATTTGTGGAGCTCCCTCTGGTGTTGTGATCGTGGTATTCACTGACCTTTGGGAAGTATTTTGACATGTACATGGGTACCTTGGTCTCTCTCCTTTACCCACTTCTGGCGGGTCTGTAGAGACGGTAGGTAGTGTTTAATGTCATCCGGTAGATTGGGGGCTCTGCGTAGGCGACCACCCACTCTGATGAGGGTATGAGCGTCGCTCTCGGGGGCCAGATGAATTAATCTGCTGTCGGATGGGACTGGCTTTCCTCCCTGTAGACAGGCCAATTCATCGGGGATCGAGTCTCTCTGGGCTCGCTGCAGTAGAAGCAATTCTGCTTCCTCGTAGTTAGCTGCTGACATATCAGCGGGGGACTTGCACTCCGGGTGGTACCGCAGGAATGTTCTTTGTTGTGCACTCTCTATGGACGTGCAATCGTCTATGTTAGGGTCGGTGGAGGCTACGGTGCTCAATCCACAGAACACAGACTTCTTATTTTCCACCTCCTCTGGACTTGCTTCCCTCGGGATAGGCATGGGCCACTGTCCTTCCGGGAGTCTTAGGAATGCGGGGCCGTCACTGTAGACATTGCGACGGGTGAGGTCATCCAGGGGCATCCCCCGGGTGATGACGTCAGCTGGGTTCTGTTTTGTATCAACGTAGCGCCACTCTGTTTCTCCGGTTAACTCTTCGGTTAAGTCTTGAATCTCGGTGACTCTGACTCCCACGAAGACTTTGTACTTGCATGAGTCCGATTTGATCCAGGCGAGTACCGTCGTGGAATCTGACTACAGGATTGTTCTAGACACCGGTATGGTGAGCTCACGTTGGATGAGCGTGGCTAGGTGCGCTCCGGCTAGGGCTGCGCAGAGCTCTAGACGTGGGATAGATTGTTGCTTGCGTGGGGCTATTCTCGAGCGGGCGAGGACAAATGCTGTATAGATCTCTCCCCCCTTCTCTTGGGCCCGCAAGTAGGCTACTGATCCGTATGCGACCTCTGAGGCGTCACTGAAGACGTGTAAGTCCATTTTACATGTCTCTGGCCTCACCGTGGGTGGGAAGTAGCTTCGGCGCATATTAACGCCTGGGAGTGAGTGGAGCTCCATCTCCCACTCTCTCCAGGTGGATGCAAGGTGTGCGGGAATGGGGTCGTCCCAGCCCTGGTCCTTGTCCCACAATGCTCGTACAATCATTTTTGCCCTGGTGGTGTACGGTAGAATACATCCTAGCGGGTCATATTGTCGGGCGAGTGTTGTGTACACACTCCGTCTGGTGGTCGGCGCCGCCGCCGGCCTTCCCTGCTCCATAGTCAGGGGCTTGTGTCTGTAGTGAAACGAATCTGTTTTGAATCGCCACACCAATCCCAGGGTCATCTCCTGGGCTTCTCCCGGGATTGTAGCCATCCAGGTCTCGCTGCTGGCTGCCTTGTCCTCTGAGGAGAGGCTGCGCAGTACTTGCGGATCGCTGCTGGCCCACTGCCTGAGATCAAAGCCGCCTTTGATCAATGAGGCGCAGAGTTTAATCAGGAGAGCCTCGGCTTCTTCCTGGGTTGAAAGGCTTTGTAGACAGTTGTCTACGTAGAAGCTGTTCTTTACGCTGTGTCGGACCTCTTCGTCCGCTGCTGGGTCCTCTGCTACATGTTTCTGTAGTGCAAATGTAGCACAGCAGGGGCTGCACGTCGTTCCGAAGGGGAGGACTTCCCATTGGTAGATGGCTGGGTGCTCATCTCCTGGCTTCTCTCTCCATAGGAACCGTAACAGGGGCTTGTCCGCCTCTACTAATCTCACCTGCAGGAACATTCCTTTAATGTCCCCGCTGATGGCCACCTTTTCCTGGCGGAAGCGGAGTAGAACGCCGAGTAGGGAGGGGCCGAGTGTGGGACCGGGCAGTAACTCTTTATTCAGATTTTGGGATCCGATCTGGTAGCTGCAGTTAAATACTATGCGGTCTTTACCGTTGTGATGGACCTTGTGGTGAGGCACGTACCACGATTCAGTGGTCTGGTCAGCCTCTTTAATGTCCATCTTTGTGACGTGTCCCGCTGTGATGAGCTTCTCAATCTCAGCGCGGTATACACTCTCTTGGGCGGGGTTCTTGGCTAAGCGCCGCTCCGTGTTCAGCAGGTACCGTTCTGTGGCGTCTGTCTTGGCGTGGAAAGTAGGCATTCCTTCTCGCCGCAGGAGTGGCGTGGCGTATCTCAACACGCCGTTGACCGGGACTCTCTTGGTCCCTGTCTCGAGGAGGTGAATGGCGTAAATGTCATCCTTTGAGCGAATGTCTTTCTTTCCGTTCTTAAAGGGCATTTGTTCCAAGGTCCATAGCCGCTCTACGTGTTGCAGGAGTGCGGTTTCTCCCTCTGTGACTCGGGAGTGGAGACATCTAGTGGCTGTACTTCGGTTGAGAGATTTGGCGAGCGGGCCTTGGAGAGTCCATCCCAAACGGGTCTCGACTGCTGCAGGACAGCCTCGGGGTCCGGTATGAACCCGGTCTATCGGGACAATGAGGTCTGCATGGTCGGAGCCTATCAACAGGGTCGGCATAGCATTGTCTATGAGCGGGATCGGTAACTTGCGCAGATGTGCATATTTCTCCATCAGCTTGGCGACGGGGTATGTGTACCGCGACAGCCCTATTTCTTGGCTGGTGAAAGCGTCTGTAATCTGGTACCGTCGCTCAGGCTGGCCGCTTGCTGCGATAGAGAATGAGACATTCTCGCCCTTTATCGTCTTCAAATCTCGTCTTATTGTCCGAATTGTCATTTGGGTTTCGCTTCCCCGCAGCCCTAGCTGGGCCGCAGCGGAGGCGAGCAGAAGGGTCTTCTCGGACCCGTCATCGAGGACGGCGTAAGTGTCCAGGGCTTTATTCTGGTAGCTTAGTGTCACACGCACTACTTTTAGGAGTACTCGGGCTCCACTGCTGCTGGCGGGATCGATGTACATGACGCTCGCTTTGCTGCTGGATGGTGCGGGTGAAGGGCGCCGTCTGTTACTGTCGTGAAGTATGTCCAGATGGGCTTCATCGCACTTGGTGCACCTTTTCTTTAAGCGGCATTCGGCTGCCATGTGTGAGCGCGCACAGCGAAAACAGCGCTTGTTGGACTTTATCCATTGGCTTGCTTCCTCCGCGTTCAGCTTGGGGAAGGAGTCACATTGCGCTAGCCAGTGTTCTTTCTCACAGTAGGGGCACACTATCTTCCACTTCTCCGTTCTGGAGGGGGTACTGTGGCTCCTGCTGCTCGGTACTGACTCCGATTGGTGCATCACAGTCACCGATCTTCTTCCATCATTTAGTCGTCTGGTTCCTTCTCTGGAGCCAGGGGTGCTCCGTCCGAATGTATCTAGCCGTAGGCTGCTGACTTCTCTCGCCAGGAAGTCTGCTAGATCGAGGAGGTTCGGTTCGGGGCCATTCGGGTCTCGGTGGTCCCTCTGTCGCCTAAAACGCTCCTGTCGAGCGGGCGGCAGCTTCTCCAAGATCCTTTCCACATTTGAGTTGGCGTAAAGTTCATGCCTCCCCTTCTCTCTCTGCGCTCCCAACATCCCTACCAGGGACTGCACTCTGATGGACAGGTCGTCCAGTGCTCGATTGTCTATTGCTGGGGGTAAGCGGTCGATGTGTCGGATCTCCTGGATCACGTAATCCCATATGCGCCCATACCTCTGGTCCAATGCTACCAGCGCTGCTGTGTATGGGGTGGTGGAAGTCGCGTAGGTGAGCGCTATATTATGTGCGCGGGGTACCTTTAAGTGCTTCAGTAGGATGGTGTATTTGTGGCGTTCATCCAATACATCCACCAACATGGTCTCCAGACACATGCAGAGTTCTGTATACTGGGCCCGGTTCTCTTGGGTGAAGTCGGGTACCATAGGCGTGCCAATGTATGACGCTGACTGTGGATACATCGGCGAGCGTTGGGGGAGAGGCCTCCTAGGCGAGTCTCCTCCCGCTCCTTGGTATGGGCTGGTACCGGCAGTGTACCATGGCCCGCTTGTCCAGGTGCTGTTCCTCGGTGCGGGTCGTGCGTCGTGCTCACCCGTGTATAGAGTCGGGGGTCTGTAGCGCAGCTCCGCGGGAGTATAGCCTGGGCTGTACCGGACCTCCTGGTCCGGTAGAGTACTGTGCTGTCGTCGGGCGTGGTTCTCCTCCTCTTCCTCTTCGTCTTCAGTTAGGTCATCCAGTGCTTGTAGTCTCTGGTTTAGCCTCTCCACAGGATATGCTGCTCCTTCCCGGTTGCTAGGTCTCGCTTGGACCGGTGGGGGGAGGTGGTCTGTGGGGGGTATAGACCTCGTCTGTTGGTCAAGTTCAGGGTTGTTTACTCGGCTAGGGGATGCCGCCCTGGAGGTGTGTCTAGACGAGTTCCTGGAGCCTCTGGCGGAGGGAGAGGGTGTTGTCCGTCTGATCAGCTGTTCTATTAGTTGCGCTTGCTGTCTGTCGCGCTCTGCGTCCCGTAGAGCACCAGCAGCTGCTCGCTGGCTGTCTGCTCGGTCTCGGGCCACATTCTCTTCTCTCTGAATGCGTCTTAGTTCTAGACGTATATGCTCTTCTTCGCTCCGCTGCTGGATCTGCAGTCGGTCGCGTTCAGCAGCGGCGTTCAGGCTGATGAGGAAGGCCTGCTGTAGGGTCCTCTCTGCCTCGCTGGGAGAAGGCGGTTGTATAGGGGAGCCTTCCCTCGGGGTACTCCTTGCGGAGCCTTGGAGCTCTATCTCCACGGTGCTCTCCCCGTCTTCTTCCGTGCCGAGTTCTCTCTCGGTAGCGTTGTATTCCTCCCGGGACTCATCGGGGACTACTTCTTCAGTACTGGCGGGGTGTGAAGTCATGTCTGGTTCCCACTGGTCCCCACCGTGAACTTGGTCAGTTACATTAGAGCCCGTAGGGGCCTCTATGGTCGGGGTAGTCTGGGCGTTGGGGTTAGACATACTTTTACTTTCTAGTTTTACCGCGTTTACTGTTAGTAGAAGACTAGGTTGTTGACTGACAGCGTAGGCCTCTAAGTACTGAGGGAGCCGTCGTTCGCGCTGCGGGCGTTGGTTAGGAGGATCGTTTCGTGGAGTGTTCATCATATATATATGACACTATATTAATATTACACTAATTACCCTCCGGCTCGAAGGACCAATTGTAACTGAGGGGTACAATTCCCAGACTGTATTACTAGATATGATACTTACTACCACTACCTTTGTACTTAATATTCGGCCACCCAGTACACGGCATAAATATATTATGATGAACACTGTCACGTAGATGAAACGGATCCAACACAAATGTACGAATTAGAAATAGGTCTTTATTTCTACACAGCGATGGTGTGTAGAGCAAGCACTTAATCAAATCAATCACATTTATGAATGGAATTAGTATGCACTTTTATGGCAATAGTATTCGTCGGTATATCAATAGAGAATGTCCAATCTCTGAAGGCGCAGGTGGTACATATACGACCTGGAATAGTTAAGGAATAACAGCAATGATACTTTAATGATTATATACTGGACACACTAGGGGGGGTTAATCCGGTCGCTTGTAAGCCGACAGGAGTAGGAGGGGGGGGGGGGTAGAATCCGGCTGCCTCATCCGGCCAAGGGTATCCCAGGTGAACCCACTGTAGTGCCGTTCAATGCGCCGGCGATCCTTGGACCACAGATGAAAGCAGGTGGACTCTTTGTGGGCCGGCGTCATCCGGTCCACGGAGGAGAGACGTGAAGCGACCTCGTCTTGCAGAGCGTCTCCTCACCTTGCTTCCTCTCCAGGGGGGGGGGGTTCCAACACACGGCAGTGTCGGGGGTCTTTATCCATGGAATAATCAAAGTATACAAAGCATAATCCGTGCCTGGGAAGGCGGGCTGTCGTCGGCAGAATAATCCGGTATACAGGTCCACTCGCTCGTCGGCTCTGGGGCTCCTCGGGTGCAGCTTCACGTGGGGTCAACCACCCTGGATAAGCAGCCAGTTCTCTGCCCGAAACGATGGGGTACTGACTACGGTAGTATTCTCACCGCACGAAGCACTATATATTAACAGACTATTATTAGCTTAATAGACTACGTCCAACTCGACGATATAGTGCCAAATATGACTATTCAAATATTAATATACACGATGTCTCAATACCGATGGTAGGCGAACTTGGCCTTACTCCCACACGTGGCGTTGCGGGGAGGCTTTACGTCTGTGACTCTATTGGAGGGTAAGAAACTGGACTGAAAAGAAAGTCCTACTTTAGTAGCGCAGTATATATACGCACTATGAACAAATAGTCCCATTAGTGGTGCGGTAGTCAGATTCCTACGCGGAACTAGGACTTGTTCGTACATGTGGAGCGGTACGTTTGAACTGGGTCTGAGGGGTATGGCAGCCTGGCACCAAGGTCTCGACCAATAGTAGAATGGAGACTATTATGGGATGTTCAGTAGGCTAGAATGGATATTCAATGCATATTGTACAAGGAATATACAAGGGATATCAGGGAATATTAGAGAATATACAAATACAATTAAATATATATATATAAATAAATATATATATTCGGTTTAATCTGGCCCTTCACAACAAGGAGGAATCCACTAAAACCTCTGTTGCATGTGACCTGGAAATATGTGGTCTGGAGAGTGATGAGTATGTGCAGCTTCCAGATGTGTACACTCAGAAGGAGATTCCAGTGTGTAAAGATAACATACCCACCCAAAAGGATGTGGATTCATGGCCGTACCTGAGGGAAGACATCAGGATCCCTCAGATTGATGCAGAAATTGGTCTGCTAATTGGATGCAACGTGCCAAAAGCTCTAGAGCCATTAAGAGTCATTAACAGACGCGGGAATGGCCCATACGCTGTTAAGACAGTCCTGGGTTGGACGGTAAATGGACCGCTAAGGACAATGGATCCATCCCGCACTGGAAAACCTGTCGTAAGTGCAAACAGGATATCTGTCACAAGAGTGGAGGAATTGCTGCAGCAGCAAGTCAAGCTCGACTTCCCGGAACACGGGCATGAGGAAAGGAAAGAAATGTCCAAAGAAGACCATACGTTTTTGGAGTTAGTCTCCAACTCGGTCACACTGGTGGATGGACATTATACTATTGGGCTCCCACTGAGAGAAGAGCAACTTGAGCTCCCCAACAATCGTGGTGTTGCGGAACAAAGAGTCTTAAACTTAAAGAGAAAGTTTCAAAGGAACAAGAAGTTCTATGAAGACTACAAAGTTTTCATGGCTGATATCTTGGCCAAGGGTTTTGCTACCAGGCTGACGCCTGAACAAAAGGCGAAGCAAAACAAGAGGAGTTGGTATATTCCACACCACCCTAAGAAGCCGAGATTGAGAGTGGTGTTCGATTGCGGAGCGACCTATCGAGGTACATCTCTAAACGCACAACTGCTCCAGGGACCAGACTTGACCAACAGTCTTACAGGCGTCCTTACAAGGTTTCGGCAGAAACGTGTCGCCTTCATGGCCGACATAGAAGCCATGTTTCATCAGGTCAAGGTGCCAGAGGTTGACTCAGATCTTCTCAAGTTTCTGTGGTGGCCCAATGGGAACCTGGACAGCGAGCTAGAGGAGTACAAGATGGTTGTGCATATTTTTGGTGCCACCTCCTCCCCCAGTTGCGCAAACTTTGCCCTGCGGCAGTGTGCAAAAGACAACGTGGATAAATTCAGCACTGAAGCAGTCTGTTCCGTCCTGAAGAATTTCTATGTGGACGACTACCTGAAGTCAGTGGAGGACGAACCAAAGGCACTACAAGTTGCTCACGAACTCATAGCCATTTGTGATACAGGTGGTTTCAAGCTGAATAAGTGGGTTAGTAACAGCAGAACCCTACTCCTTTCCCTACCTGAGGAGAGTCGCTCAAAAGAAGTCAGAGATCTAGATCTGGATCTAGATGACCACATCTTACCTGTGGAAAGAGCCCTAGGCGTACAGTGGTGTACCGAAACGGATTCATTTGAATTCAAGATCAACCTACCAGACAAACCGCTTACCAGGCGAGGCATGTTGTCAACGGTGAGCTCCATCTACGATCCGTTGGGCATGTTGGCCCCCGTCATCCTCCCTGGAAGGCAAATCCTGCAAAGGCTAACTGGAATGAAGATCCCTGTGGAGTTCGAGCAGCAGTGGTCCAGGTGGTTGAGTGACCTTGATTTGCTGAGAGGCTTCAAGGTCAAAAGATGCATCACGCCTATAGGCTTCGGCCATCCGGTCTCCGCACGGTTGCATCACTTTGGGGACGCAAGCGAAACAGGATACGGTACCGTCTCGTACCTAAGATTGATGAACAGTGACGGTACAGTTCACTGTTCTATCCTCATGGGCAAGGCCAGGGTTGCTCCACTCAAGCCTGTGACAATCCCAAGAATGGAGCTTACGGCTGCCACCGTAGCGGTTTGTATGGATCGGATGATGCGAGAAGAGCTTGAACTTTCACTTGAACCATCTGTCTTTTGGACAGACAGTACATCCGTCCTAAAGTACATTAAGAATGAGGCTTTAAGGTTTCAGACCTTCGTCGCTAACAGAATTGCTGTTATAAGAGCGTCCTCAAAGCCTTACCAGTGGAGGTTTGTGAATGGCAACACGAACCCTGCGGACTGTGCCTCAAGAGGCACCTCCGCAACTCGCTTTCTCAAGGATGAAGCATGGTTGGCAGGGCCAGAGTTCCTTCATTTCCCTGAATCTCACTGGCCCCAAGAGCCGGATCTACCTCTCACCGTCAGTGACCTGGAGGTGAAAGTACTTTCGGTACAAGTTACCACCAGAAAGGATGGGACCATTGGAGAGGATGGTGAAAGCACAGTCAACAGGTTGCTCACTCACTACTCTGAATGACATCGCCTAAAGAAAGCTGTTGCTTGGATCCTGCGCATCAAGTCTGTGCTGAAAGCACAAGCGACAAAAGGCCCAACTGACAAGAAGGCAAAAGACAAGAAAGGACCCCTCTCAGCTGAAGATCTACAGCAAGCAGAAACCGCGATAATCCAGTTTTGTCAGTCTACTTCATATAAGGAGGAGATGACCGCGCTGAAGAAGGGACTTTCAGTAAAGAAGAACAGTCACCTCAATAAGCTCTCCCCTGTTCTCCAGGACGACTTGATGAGAGTGGGTGGTCGGCTGGTGAAATCAGCTATGCCGTTGGAAGCCAAGCATCCGCTTATCCTACCCCCGAACCATCACATGACTCAACTGGTCTGCAGACACGTTCATGAGAACGTAGGACATAGTGGAAGGAGTCACACCCTCTCTCGACTGCGGCAGAAATATTGGATTCATGGAGGAAATGCCGCCATACGAAAGGTCATCTCGAAATGTGTGACCTGCAGGAGACTCAGTCAAGTGAGCGGTGAACAGTTAATGGCAGACTTGCCAGAAGAAAGAGTCACTCCTGAGGATCCGCCCTTCACAAATGTGGGCGTAGATTTCTTCGGCCCATTTGAGGTGAAGCAAAGAAGATCCACAGTGAAGCGATACGGTGTGGTTTTCACCTGCCTCAACATCAGAGCAGTGCACTTGGAGCTAGCTCAAAGTCTCGACGCCACCTCATGCATTAACGCCATCAGGAGGTTTGTGGCAAGAAGAGGCACCGTGAAGATCATGAGGTCAGACAATGGGACAAACCTGGTTAGAGCTGAGAAGGAGCTGCGAGAAGCTATCCAAGGTTTAAACCATACAACGATCCAGAACACCCTGCTGACTAAAGGGATACAGTGGATATTTAACCCACCAACAGGATCCCATCATGGAGGAATCTGGGAAAGGCAAATAAGAACGGTCCGACGCATTCTCAGTGCCCTCACACAGCAGCAGAGGCTTGATGAGGAAGGGCTCACTACTCTTTTGTGCGAGGTGGAGGCTATCATAAATGATAGGCCCATCACTACCGCTTCCAATGACGCTGGAGACCTAGAGCCACTAACACCTAACCACCTCCTCCTGCTCAAGACCAAACCTTACCTTCCTCCCGGCACATTTGATCCAAGCGACGGCTATGGGAAAAGAAGGTGGCTTCAAGTTCAGTACATGGCGGACTTGTTCTGGAAGAGATGGTTAAAAGAGTACTTGCCAGAGCTGCAGAAACGTCAGAAATGGACCAAGAAAAGAAGAAACTTGACAGAAGGAGACGTGGTCCTCATCATCGATGACACCTCCCCGAGAAACTCTTGGTTAATGGGCCAAGTCACTCAAGTCCTGCCGGATGCAAGAGGATTCGTGCGGCAAGTGCTGGTTAGGACAAAGACTAGCACACTTCGCCGGCCAATCTCAAAGCTGGTTCTGCTGGTAGAGGCTCAAGATGAACCACAGCCTGCATCCACCCCCCTCTCCTCACCCTAAGACGGCCCTTATCCTACCCTCCCTTTGAAGATATGCACTCCCCCCCCCCCTCCCCCACGCCCCCAAGAAGACACGCTACCCCCTCCCTTTACACACGCACACATTACACGCATCGACTATACACACAACTATTTCGTAGATGAACTGTGCGCTACGTTTTTCACATTTGCGCTATGCTCAAGGAGCAGAAAATTGAACAGTGTGCAATGTGACACGGACTTTGTAAAACAAAGAAGTATTGTGTTGGCTCCGTTAAGCATGTTTTTGGTAATTGCCATGTAAGGTTCCACGACAATTAGGGGTCGATATGTTGGAGCCAAATGTATGATTTCGTTTACTTTGTAAATAATTGTATAGGTCTATAGTCTATATTTCATATATTTCATACATAGCCTATAGAAGCACTTAAAATGCCATAATCTATATAATCACTGTTAGTGCCAAATGTATGGTTGTGAAATTATTATTATTATTATTGTTATCGGTATGAATGAAGTCATGACTTATATACATAATGGGTTTTGTGATCATGTATTATTGCAATTATTATATTTTTGATAAGCTAATTAGGGAGATGCCAATTGAAATGCATGTGGCTAATTTGGGGAAACAGGCATCAGGTGTTTAAAATGGGCTGGCCGACACACAGCCAGTGTTCTAAGAATGTTTGGTATGTGGCGACACAGTTTTTTGACCGCTGCAGAGCAGCCTATGTTTTGATTGTTTTGATTCTACAATATGATTTTGCCGTCAAACGGTAAGATAAACATTTCCTATGGTTCATTGTGGGGATTATTGGAATCCGAAAATCTATATGGAAAATATGAAAGGAAAATAAATGTCTCATACAAAATCCGATCTCCCGAGTGCTGCTATCTGAGCGTGTCAACCAAGCGCATACCAGTAGAACCAGAAGGTGCATTTACGTTGTATAAGGATTGCATCTTTAAGGATGTAGTGACATGAGGATGTGATGACATGAGGATGTGGTGACATGATGATGTGGTGACATGAGGATGTGATGACATGAGGATGTGATGACATGAGGATGTGATGACATGAGGATGTGATGACATGATGATGTGATGACATGAGGATGTGGTGACATGAGGATGTAGTGACATGAGGATGTAGTGACATGAGGATGTGATGACATGAGGATGTGGTGACATGATGATGTGGTGACATGAGGATGTGATGACATGAGGATGTGGTGACATGAGGATGTGGTGACATGAGGATGTAGTGACATGATGATGTGGTGACATGAGGATGTGACATGAGGATGTGGTGACATGAGGATGTGA
>NW_028170890.1:0-13077 GCF_963971535.1 Notolepis coatsorum | reverse complement strand
GGCAGTCTGCCCGACATTAATAAACAGCAGTCTGTTATAATCACATTTTTATGAGCTAACGAATTCCGTTATATTGGAAATTTGTATTAATTATATCAAGCGAAGAACTGAGAAATTTGGCAGAGAGAGACGGCAACATTATCGTGGGTTTGCGTGATGACTCCACCTCCCAACGACTTGGTGCTGGTCATAATGTCCGGTGAAAATAATTCCCTCTAAGCACAATTTGATTATTTGAATTGTATTAAAATAGGCTATTTAATTTTAGCCTATTTTAATACAATTCAAATAATCAAATTGTGCTTAGAGGGAATTATTTTCACCGGACATTATGAGAGAGAGAGAGAGATTAAATATGTCGGACTTCAACAGATTTTGCCGGTCAAATACCGGTAATTACCGGCTAATGGAAACCCTGGTGTGTGTGTGTGTGTGTGTGTGTGTGTGTGTGTGTGTGTGTGTGTGTGTGTGTGTGTGTGTATTGCTTCATCATATCTCTCTGGTTAGCACCCAGCCAAGTGGGATGAGAACGAAACACAACAATGCAGATACAATGGGAAACACTCAAAGACACACACGCAAGGTACGCAGAGAAAGAAACAGGGAGAGAGAGACAGACAGAAAGGCAGAGAGACAGACAGACATACAGACAGACAGACAACAGACAGACAGACAGACAGACAGACAGACAGACAGACAGACAGACAGACAGACAGACAGACAGACAGACAGACAGACAGACAGACAGACAGACAGACAGACAGACAGACAGACAGACAGACAGACAGATAGATATGATCTTCATTTCTACTGGCAGCTGTCTTCACGTCCCTGCAGCAAACTGCTGTGTTCTAAGACCAGCAGATCTGCCTGCGTCCTAAAACACTACATTCCAAACACTGTGTCAGGATGTGGCGCTGACCTTTTCATCAACCCGCCAGATTGGCTGGCGGATTCTCAATTTCCCCGGCCAAGTTAACTATTTACCGACCACCAAGTAGCGTGAGCGCAGGTTGTTGGTTATGTGGCTATAGAAGAGCCAACGATCTTACCAGCCACACGCCAACTTTGCCAGATTTTGGCAGCTGGCTTCAGCTGGATTTCAAATCTTGCTCAGCACCAGAAGGTGGGTCACTCACGGGATGGTTCAAATGGGCACCAAAACTATTTGGGCAAAATTTGTGAAAATGTAAATACAACTTAATTGATCAAGCACATTTAGGTGCTACACATGCACTTTACACACACCGGAAGAAGATATTTAAAGAAAGTGACAAGATCAATATTTGAACAAGATTTAGGCTACATTGCAGGGACTTCTGCCAACATAACATAGCCAGCAGCTTTGGATATAGTCAAGAGTCAAGTCAAGAGTTTTATTTGTCACGGCATACAAGTATACAATGAAATGCGGGTGTCTTGCCCGCAACGATGTGCAATACAGTGGTACAACATGTAATAGAATCCAATAAAAAACAACATTGTGCAATAAACAGGTAACAGGTAACAGAGGCCTACCAGCTTTGGATATAGGCCTACCAGCTCTGGATATAGGCCTACCAGCTTTGGATATAGGCCTACCAGCTTTGGATATAGGCCTACCAGCTTTGGATATAGGCCTACCAGCTCTGGATATAGGCCTACCAGCTTTGGATATAGGCCTACCAGCTTTGGATATAGGCCTACCAGCTCTGGATATAGGCCTACCAGCTTTGGATATAGGCCTACCAGCTCTGGATATAGGCCTACCAGCTCTGGATATAGGCCTACCAGCTTTGGATACAGGCCTACCAGCTTTGGATATAGGCCTACCAGCTTTGGATATAGGCCTACCAGCTCTGGATATAGGCCTACCAGCTTTGGATATAGGCCTACCAGCTCTGGATATAGGCCTACCAGCTTTGGATATAGGCCTACCAGCTTTGGATATAGGCCTACCAGCTCTGGATATAGGCCTACCAGCTTTGGATATAGGCCTACCAGCTCTGGATATAGGCCTACCAGCTCTGGATATAGGCCTACCAGCTTTGGATATAGGCCTACCAGCTTTGGATATAGGCCTACCAGCTCTGGATATAGGCCTACCAGCTTTGGATATAGGCCTACCAGCTTTGGATATAGGCCTACCAGCTTTGGATATAGGCCTACCAGCTCTGGATATAGGCCTACCAGCTTTGGATATAGGCCTACCAGCTCTGGATATAGGCCTACCAGCTTTGGATATAGGCCTACCAGCTTTGGATATAGGCCTACCAGCTCTGGATATAGGCCTACCAGCTTTGGATATAGGCCTACCAGCTTTGGATATAGGCCTACCAGCTCTGGATATAGGCCTACCAGCTCTGGATATAGGCCTACCAGCTCTGGATATAGGCCTACCAGCTCTGGATATAGGCCTACCAGCTTTGGATATAGGCCTACCAGCTCTGGATATAGGCCTACCAGCTCTGGATATAGGCCTACCAGCTTTGGATATAGGCCTACCAGCTCTGGATATAGGCCTACCAGCTCTGGATATTGGCCTACCAGCTCTGGATATAAGCCTACCAGCTTTGGATATAGGCCTACCAGCTTTGGATATAGGCCTACCCACTTTGGATATAGGCCTACCAGTTCCTCCAACAAACATCGGGGAGCTGCTTTTAATGTTCTTGCACCTTTGGGTGCCGACCCCGTCTTAGAGGAATTAAAGCATCAAGGACGCCGCAAGCGTTCACCACGACCTTCCTATATATCCCTGATGAGGAATGCCATTAGACAAAAGAAGTATTATGGTATGGCAGCATCGTCCTCCCACAGGGCGCCATAGTGACGCCTTAACAGGATTAGCCGTTTACATCCCTCCTCCCGGTACACTGTTACCATGGCAACTGCAAACTGAAACCAGCTTTAAAACGGACAAAACTTCACTGGATGAAGAGGAGAAAGGGTAGGAAACAAACAAACAAACAACAAACAAACAAACAAACAAACAAACAAACACAAATAAAAACAAAAAAGAACGCCACCTCATATCCCTTCTTGTTGAGAAGAGAAATGTTAAGTTACATTTTTTTTATTTGTTTTAAGTATCTTGGTCTGTTGGGGCGGCTACGTGGCGCAGTGGGCAAGGCGCTCGCAATGAATGCTGGAGACTAGGCTCGAACAGGATGCCTCCTGTTCGAGCCCCGCTCTCCACATTGCTTTCAGTTTAGCTGGTCGTCCACAGTAATACACATTGGCCGTATTACGGGGAGGGAAACTGAAGGGTGGGGATCGGGCGTTGTGGACAGCGACTCCTACAGGTCGGTTGGTGCGCCTGCGCAGTAGAATCAAGAAGCGACGGGGGCGGGGCCCCTCCAAAGCCCAGATCCTCGACGCTGAAAGATCGAGCTGCGCAGGTGAAAAGATGCGACGGCTGTTACCTCGAGTATCGGAGGGGACTCGTGCTATGTATGACTTAGTCCACATTGCAGCCGGCTTGTGAGAGGCATGAAACAACGTTCAAAAGACAGGGGAGGGTTGAATTGGACGATATGAAAATTGGGATGGAGAAAAATAGAAAAAATGGGAGAAAAAGTGGATCAAAAAAGTATTTTGGTCTGTTGTTGCTTTTTATCACAAAAAAAATGTCACATCAAAATAAAGATTGAATTCATTCATTCCTTCAAAAGGTCAGGAAAAGAGGAGAAAGAAGAGACAGAGAAAGAGACCAGCAGACAGAGAGACGAACAGAAGGAGAGCGAGAAGGCAAACCTCAGAGGCTTTATATCTGACATCAGTGCGACCGTGCTGCAGCGAGCCAGAACACGTCGCTGAAACCACCCTGTGGACCTCTCTGCTTACAACGGGCACCGCCGGAGGGGGCAGCTCCCCGGTGTGGGCTCCATGACAAGACAAACTATCGTCTCGTCTCTTGTCTCTATATGGCTCCCGGGGGGGGGGGGGGGGGGGGGGGGGGGGATCCTCACGTAGGCCACACAGATCTAGACTGTCATCGGATTATTAAGGCCTGATCTAGTACTAGTACGACCACAGGGAAAAAAAGGTACATAATGTACGTTATGTTAGAGCCATAAGTATTCTATTTACGTATTGTATCGACAAATGTAACATGTGTGTACGTATTACAAATAAGTACATATATTACATATTAAAAAATGTTTAACGTTTTCAGAAAACGTTCAAGTGCCCTGCTGGGGTTATGGTTATGTCATAACTAGGGCTGTCAGTTTATCACGTTAATTAGATTAATTAATTACACAGCAAATTATCGCGTTATGAAAATTAACTCAAAATTTATTACCAAAAAAATAAATGTTAGATAACATATTTTTTTTATCTCATTCATTCAATAAGAACGTAGAATACACATTTACAGAATCTTTTTATATGGTCCATTTGCATGTTCTTGGTATCTGATTCTAGGGACATCTATGGATCTCAGGGAATGTATTCCCAGTGTCAGAAATACTGTGTCTGTTACTAGGCTTGAGTAAATTGTAATGAACCAAATGAGAATATCAATACATTTTTTTTTATCTTTGACTGTGAATAACACTATGCTCAAATTGACCAGACCTGAAAAATCTAAGCAAATTAATAGATGGAAGATGATTAAACAGAAGGTTTTGTAGATACAGTACTGAATTCTGCCATCCGGACAGATGCAATTTGAAATATGATTATAGAATATAGAATATCAGGTATAAAATGGTTATGCGATTAAAATGCGATTAATTAGATTAATTAATTACAAATCCTGTAATTAATTAGATTAATTTTTTTAATCGCCTGACAGCACTAGTCATAACCATAACCGTTAAGGTCAAGGTAAATCTGAATGAAAAGCCAATGAGAAGAGGTGAGTCTTTAACAAAGACTTAAAAACCACTAGGGTTGGGGCAGATCTGATATGTAAAAGTGAACTGTTCCACAGCTTGGGGGGCAGCCACATCAAAGGCTCGGCCACCTTTAGATTTGAGCCTGCATTGTGGAACATCCAGAAGCAACTGATTTGACGACCTCAGAGCTCTAGCCTCAGGCACCCAGAAAAGTGGCCATTTTAGTTTTAGTTTTTGAGGACTGCATACTTTTTTTGCAAAGTGTATCTTTATACTTTATACTTATAGCACATGCATAGGCCTGGGCTCTTTTGAAAGATAACATTCTGAAGTGTCTTACACAATAAAGAAAAATTACTTTTAGTGCTAATGAAATAGAGTAACTTTTTTTTTTGAACTTGAGTTGAACTTGAACTTGTGTACTCACGTTTTTCTGTAGTAGTTGCAATATCCAAAAAGATTATATCCCAAAATATTGGTATACGCTGGAAAACACGGCAGGTCCATAGCCTGAAGTCTTATGTAGTACAGGTCCAAATTTCATAAAAATCTGTTAAGAAATTACGGCAATGCATTCCGTGTTTTTCACTTCCTGTCTTCGCTCGTCAATTTTCACCTAGATCGCACAACCCCACGTGGGGTATCATTGGAAAGCTACACTCATTGGCTACAACCCTGTTCAATATTTTCGCAATCGGTGAATTATTGACAGTTTTAGAGCCTCAGGAGTCCAGGGTGGTAATCTAACACTTGTGTGTACAATGTCGCACACCTGACATATCGGCATTTAACTCGAGAACGGATTTGGTCGGGTGAGGTGCAGCATATTTTAAGTTTTTCTTTCTTATATTAAAGTATATTTAGTTTTTAAGAATTGTAAAGGAGGGCAAAAATAAGCATGTGCTTCAGCCTATTCCTTTTTTCGGTCATTGAGTTTGGATTTTGTGTGTGAGCTTACTTTGAATATGTACATTTGTGATTTCTTTTTTCTTTTTTTTGAAAGTCCACACAAGTGTGTTTTTGAGTGATCTGTAAACAAAGACCGAAAATAAACTATTCATCATCATCATCATCATCATCATCATCATCATCATCATCATCATCATCATCATCATCATCATCATCATCATCATCATCATCATCATCAGTTGTAGAGAGTGAAGGCAGTAGATAGATAGGCATAAACTGAGTATAGGCAACAGAGTTCAGAGGTCGTACAGTATGAACAGGGTCTGACTGAGAAGACTCAAAGAAAATGAGGTGTGGACTTCAGTTCATTAGTGGTGGGTGTAGACTGTTAGAATGAGGTGTACGGTGTGGTTAGGTGGCGTAGCGGAGATTGTGTTCGTCACCAACCCCGGAGCTGTGAGCTGGATTCGCCTGTTCGAATCCAGCTCACAGCTCCGGCGTTGTCACCAGCTTGGCTGGCCGTTCACACTAATACAATTGGCAGTATTAGAGGGTGGGAGAAGCTGGCGGGGTGGGTCCGGGTCGTTGTAAACAGCGACTCCTACAGTTCGGTCGGGGCGCCTGCTAAGCGCGGATGGGACCTGAGTGGGATAGTGTGATCCTTCCACACGCTACGCCCTCTCTGAGAATATCCGCGCTGCCAGGTGAAAAGAAGCGGTTGATTGGCTGGACGTGTGTCGGAGGAAGCACGTGGTAGCCTCCACTCTCCCAGATGATCTGACTGTGGGGGGTAAGTGCGCAGCGACCAGGAAGGGGATTGGGAATTGGCATAACGACTAACATTGGGATGGGAGAAAAATCGGAGGAAAATGGAGGGGGAAAAAGATTAAAAAAAAAAAATTAGGTGTACGGGTGTCAAAGTACAGTAAGTATATAACAGCTTTTTCCCCCCAGTTCCACTGTCCATCTTCAAGCCATAGGCTAAATAAATGCACATTTGCTGCTGATTAACTTGTAGAGCCAAGCACTGCAGCCGTCTGTCAGTCCGTGCCTGGCTGGCTGCCTCGTTTCAGCCTCTCACAGTGCAGTGTTGAGTTAAACAAAACAGGCCATTTAGCAGGCCAGGTCAGCGGCCCGCCGAGAGGCCTGCTGAGAGGTCCACCAACTCATTTTTGCTATCGTGCCGTCCCAACTAGAAACACTGGCCTGTTTGAAAAAAATATTATGAATAAATGATGGCCAGTCCGGGCCTGAGTGTAGGCAACAGATGCAAGCTACCCACCATAGACAGTATATTCACCGAGCGGTGCGTCAGCAAGGCACACAGGGTCCTGAAAGACCCCAGCCACCCAAACCACACACTGTTGGAGCTCATGCCGCCTGGCAGACGGTACCGCAGTCTCAGGTCCACATCCAGAAGAACACTGAACAGCTACTACATCATATACTCTGTCAGGATCTAGGGGTAACAGTACTGTATATTTGAATACCGTTTATGTCACAAATGTATCAGTACTAAATACCTATATGTCCCTATGCCATAAATGTCATAAATGTCATGTTGTGTATGTCATAAATGTCTATATGAATTGAAAATGGGGGACCCTGATGGAAACAAGACAAACGTCTTTCTCAGGTCTGCATCCCCTTAACAATTGTGTGTATTGAGCCGTACTGTATTGTACCCATTCTGCAATCTGTTAAATAAAGTTTTCATTCATTCATTCATTCATACTTCCACCGGGCAAACAGACTATTGATGGACAGACTATAAATAGGGATGTCCCGATCACATTTTTTTGCTCCCGATCCGATCCCGATCATGTGATTTTGAGTATCTACCGACGATACCGATCTTTCCCGATCCGATCTTTCACAACTAGTGGATGTCCCTCATCCTTGACATAAATCATTTGATGTATAATGAAATCAAAGGAAATGCGTTTGTTTTGGCAAATTCTTCTGCTCTGTACGTGTGACAATAAATAAATGAATGATGATATGTAATTTAAAACCAAAACTAAGGCCTCAGTATGAGTTTAAGACGTGAACATGGACATGTTTGTTGAAAAAAAAAATGTAAAAAAAAAGAAAAGAAAAAAATCCTGATGTATTTTATTGTATAGTTTGTATAGATTGTATATTGTATAATCTACTACAGTCGAGGCGCTGGGAAAAACAAGTATCTCACGTTTTTCTGAATGTATGTACATTTAAGAAATTTACAATAAAATAATCTGAATCAAAGCCTAGCGTATAGGCAACATAGTCTCTACAGTATAGGCAACAGGTACAGTATAGGTAACATAGTCACTACAGTATAGGCAACAGGTACAGTATAGGCAACATAGTCACTACAGTATAGGCAACATAGTCTACTGTATAGGCAACATAGTCTACAGTATAGGCAACATAGTCACTACTGTATAGGCAACATAGTCACTACAGTATAGGCAACATAGTCACTACAGTAGAGGCAACATAGTCCCTCGCGGACAAGCTCAACACCTTCTACGCTCGGTTTGGTGTAGACAGTGGCGCTGCTGGCTCTCCGGCTAGTGACGTCACTGGCGCGCCGGCTGTTGTGGAGGGGGGGGGGGCAACCGCGAGGGGGGGGGGACGCTCTCTCGTTGTCGGAACACAGTGTGAGAAGAGCATTTATGCAGGTGAACACCAGGAAGGCTGCTGGCCCAGATGGCATAACAGGACGTATACTCAAGACCTGTGCCAACCAGCTGGCCCCTGTGTTCACCGCCATATTTAATCAATCACTGGCGGAGTCAGTGGTCCCTGCCTGCTTCAAGAGGTCTACCATCATCCCTGTGCCGAAGAAACCCTCCCCAGCATGTCCAAATGACTACAGACCGGTGGCACTCACCTCTGTGGTCATGAAATGTTTCGAGAGGCTGGTCAAGGACCACATTTGTGCCTCCCTCCCCAGTGATATGGACCCTATGCAATTTGCATACAGGACAAACAGGTCCACCGACGACGCGGTCTCCCAGGTACTGCACAGCACCCTCTCGCACCTTGACCGTCAGAAGGGGGGCTATGTGAGACTGTTGTTCATTGACTACAGCTCAGCGTTCAACACCATAGTCCCCACCAGACTGGTGGACAAGCTGATCGAGCTAGGTCTGAGCTCCGCCCTGAGCGCCTGGGTACTGGACTTTCTGAGCGAAAGACCCCAGGCGGTCAGGGTGGGGGGTCAGACCTCCAACACCATCACCCTGAGCATCGGGTCCCCCCAGGGCTGTGTTCTGAGCCCCCTGCTGTACTCACTCTACACACACGACTGTGTGGCCAAGTTCAGCTCCAACTCCATAGTGAAGTTCGCAGATGACACGGTGGTGGTGGGGCTGATCTCGGACAACGACGAGAAGGCCTACCGGGAGGAGGTGGAGGTACTGGAACGCTGGTGCCAGGACAACAGCCTGCTCCTGAACATTGGCAAAACCAAGGAACTGATCGTGGATTATAGGAGAGGACAGCAGGGGACACACACACCACTGATGATAAACGGGGCTACCGTGGACAGGGTGAGCAGCTTCAAGTACCTGGGGGTCCACATCTCAGAGGACCTGACATGGTCAACACACATAGGCACAGTAGTAAAGAAGGCGAAACAGCGTCTCTACCACCTGAGACAGTTAAGGAAGTTCAGAGTATCGGGGAAGATACTCCAGTCCTTCTACTCAGGAGCTGTAGAGAGCATCCTGACCGGAAACATCACTGCCTGGTATGGAAACAGCACGGCACAGGACAAGAAGGCCCTACAGAAAGTGGTGCGCTCAGCCGAGCGTACCACGGGTATTGCACTACCCCCCCTGCAGGTTCTATACAACAAGAGGTGCAAATCCAGAGCCTGCAGGATAATGAAAGACCCTCACCACCCCAATAACAGCCTGTTTCAGCTGCTGAGGTCAGGCAGACGCCTGCAAATCCTAGCTACTAGGACAGAGCGGCTTAGGCTCAGCTTCTTCCCCCAGGCCATCAGAGCCATGAACAATGTACATTGAGTGCTCAGAACATTGAACTGTCCACACACAAGCACACATGAACACACACACGACACGCACACTGTGCACGCTCACACACGAGCAGCCACTTAACACTTTAACATGAGCGGGCACACACTCATGTCGCACACACGCACACTTATGGCCAAAGGAAAGGACACTTTAAATTAGAATAACAGGAACAGTGTATTGCACTACCAAAGCTAACTAGCATGTCACACATGCGCTGTAAATAACTATGTACAGATACCGAGATGTCACTCCATGTTACCTGCTATCTGTTACTGCACAATGTTGTTTCTTCTTTTGATTCTATTATATGTACCACTGTATTGCACATCGTTGCGGGCAAGACCACCCGCATTTCATTGTATACCTGTATGCCGTGACAATTAAAACTCTTGACTCTTGACTTGACTTGATAGTCACTACAGTATAGGAAACATAGTCACTACAGTATAGGCAACATAGTCACTACAGTAGAGGCAACATAGTCTACTGTATAGGCAACATAGTCTACAGTATAGGCAACATAGTCACTACTGTATAGGCAACATAGTCACTACAGTATAGGCAACATAGTCACTACAGTAGAGGCAACATAGTCACTACTGTATAGGAAACATAGTCACTACAGTATAGGCAACATAGTCACTACAGTAGAGGCAACATAGTCTACAGTATAGGCAACATAGTCACTACAGTATAGGCAACATAGTCACTACAGTATAGGCAACATAGTCTACAGTATAGGCAACATAGTCAGTGGTGCCCAACCAGTCGATCGCGATCGACAGGTAGATCGCGGGCTGATTTCAAGTAGATCTTGATTAATAAAATTCGATTATAAATTTTTTTTTTTTTTTTTTTTGCTAAATCAACTCTTCCTCTCCTTGTTAACTACAACAATCAATGCTGTTTGTTATTTAAGATGAGGTCGGACTCGGCACTGACAGATTTGTGTTCATTATGCTGCTTTTATAAAGCCTCAAATGACGGCTTACAATATACAATTTTGGCTGGTAGCTCTCGGGCTAGGTGGTAAATAAAAAAGTAGATCTTGGTTCAAAAAAGGTTGGCCACCCCTGGTCTACAGTATAGGCAACATAGTCACTACAGTATAGGCAACATAGTCACTACAGTATAGGCAACATAGTCTACAGTATAGGCAACATAGTCTACAGCATAGGCAACACAGTCTACAGCATAGGCAACACAGTCTACAGCATAGGCAACAGAGTATAGAGTTGATATGGTATGGAGATGCCCGCCTGAGCATGAAACTAACTTTCCTCAAGCAGCCACAGTGTCTGCAGTGGAGTCAGATGGCCACAAGGCAGCTACTGTCAATTCTTGCTGGTCGAGGTTGATCTTAGCGTAGTAAAGACACAACACTTCATCTAGAGAGACACCCACCATGGAGGAATATAACCTGGACCAAACTGACAGAACGACCAAAAGACCTTATAGGACATAACACACTGGCTTATAAGAGATGAGTGTGATCACTCAAGAGAGAGAGAGAGAGAGAGAGAGAGAGAGAGAGAGAGAGAGAGAGAGAGAGAGAGAGAGAGAGAGAGAGAGAAAGAGGGAGACAGAGACAGAGGCAGAGACAGAGACAGAGACAGAGACAGAGACAGAATCGACATTCAGCATAATAATAAGCAGAGAGAGAGAGATGGAGGGGAGGAGTGAAGGAGGGGAGGGAATGTTCTAAATGGGGTTATTAATCAGGACGGTGTGAGAGAGTGAAATGAATTTCTCTACTTTCTTCCATCTCCATGGAAACCACAAGGGACATGCCCTCATGTTGTCCCACTCAAATTCAGCCTTCTTTTATAACTCTCTCTCTCTCTCTCTCTCTCTCTCTCCCTGTCACTCACTCATTCCCATCACCCCCCCCCCCCCCTCAACCTCACTATGGTTATGTTATGGTCCGTTTGGTCTTCTCTCACTCTCTCTCTCCCCCTCTCTCTCTCTCCTCTCTCTCTCTCTCTCTCTCTCTCTCTCTCTCTCTCTCTCTCTCTCTCTCTCTCTCTCTCTCTCTCTCTCTCTCTCCTCTCTCTCTCTCTCTCTCTCTCTCTCTCTCTCTCAGAATGTCAGAATGTTTTGTCACTATGAAAGTCAGTTTAATATATAGGCCTACTTTTACATGATTGACACTTCCCTTGACATTATGCATCGTCTTCATGCAGTAAATCCCACCCTCCATGTACTGGAGCACATTGACAAAAGACCAAACTCTGATTCAAATCCTGTGTTCTTATTTCTCTTTATTTATAATGTAATATATTTTATTATCTATTCATATTTTTACATCCTTATTTGCCTTTGTCAGTTCTCTCAGAAGCATTGCTATTTAGTGATTAGAAATGCAATTTCCCTGTGAAGATAATAAAGTCTCTTTTCTTATCTTATCGTATCTTATCCACACAAAACATACTTATTCATCACTCTCCTGAACCAGCCTTTTCTTATTCACTTTTTCTTTCTTTCTTTCTTTCTTTCTTTCTTTCTTTCTTTCTTTCTTTCTTTCTTTCTTTCTTTCTTTCTTTCTTTCTTTCTTTCTTTCTTTCTTTCTTTCTTTCTTTCTTTCTTTCTTTCTTTCTTTCTTTCTTTCTTTCTTTCTTTCTTTCTTTCTTTCTTGGAGACCAAGAAGAACACTATATTCTGTGTGAGTATTCAGAGCTGCACTGTGTGTGTGTGTGTGTGTGTGTGTGTGTGTGTGTGTGTGTGTGTGTGTGTGTGTGTGTGTGTGTGTGTGTGTGTGTGTGTGTGTGTGTGTTGTGTGTGTGTGTGTGTGTGCGCGCGCGTGTGTGTGTGTGTGTGTGTGTGTGTGTGTGTGTGTGTGCTGTTTACTCCGTCATTAGGGGATACCTTGTATGTATGTCTATGTGTGGGAAGAGAGAGAAAGAGTGAGAGAGAGAGAAGTGAAAAGAGAGAAAAGAGTGAAGGAGAGATTACTAGGAAGTTAGTTTAGTTGAGTTGAGACGAGATGACTGAGGAGCTCAGGCTGCCGAGGACCATGATGGTCCAGTTCTACACTGCCATCATCCAGTCCATCCTCACCCTCTCCACCATCACCTGGTTCCCTGCAGCCACGGTCAGAGACAAGGCCAAGCTGCAGCGGGTGATACGCTCGGCGGAGAGGGTGATCGGCTGCCCCCTTCCCTCCCTCGAGTCCCTACACTCCACCAGGGCCTTGAGGAGGGCGAGGAAGATCATGGCAGACCCCACCCACCCGGGTCATAACCTCTTCACCATGCTCCCCCACGGCAGGCGGCTATGGCTGCCCAAGACACTTAGGTCCCACCAGACTCAGTTTC
>NW_028170891.1:0-13941 GCF_963971535.1 Notolepis coatsorum | reverse complement strand
GGGGGGGGGGGGGCAGAAAGAGAGGGAGAGAGAGACAGAATGAGAGAGAGGGGGGGGGAGAGAGAGAGAGAGAGAGAGAGAAAGAAAAGGAGAGGGAGATAGAGCGAGTAGAGAGGAGAGGAGAGAGAGGAGAACGAAAGAAAGAGAGAGAGGAGAGAGATAGAAAGAGGGAGAGGGAGGAGGGAGAGAGAGAAAGAGAGAGAGAGAGAGAGAGAGAGAGAGAGAGAGAGAGAGAGAGAGAGAGAGAGAGAGAGAAGAGAGAGAGAGAGAGAGAGAGAGAGAGAGAGAGAGAGAGAGAGAGAGAGAGAGAGAGAGAGAGAGAGAGAGAGAGAGAGAGAGAGAGAGAGAGAGAGAGAGGAGAGAGAAAGAGAGAGAGAGAAGAGAGAGATCGAAAGAGGGAGAGGGAGAGAGAGAGAGAGAGAGAGAGAGAAGAGAGAGAGGAGAGAGATAGAAAGAGGGAGAGGGGAGAGAGAGAAAGAGAGGAGAGAGAGAAAGAGGAAGAGGAGAGAGAGTGAGAAAGAGGGAGAGGAGAGAGAGAAAGAGGGAAAGGAGAGAGAGGGAAAGAGAGAGGGAGAGAGAGAGAGAGAGGGAGAGGAGAGAGAGGTCTGAAGGAGGAAAATATGAGGGAATAGGAATTCTGGCCTTTCAAGACATATTTCATGTCAGAAATGTTGCATACCTCCCTGTGTCTTCGGTGTGTCAGAGGAATAGCTAATGTATACGATGAAAAAGACGAAGCAATGTGCCTGGCTTTTTTTCACGTCTCACATCCTTTCTAACCTTGGGAGTATAAGGCTCTGTTCACACTTCCAAGCTTTAGTGCTCAATTCTGATTTATTTATCAGATGCGATTTATTTGTTTGGCTTGTTCACATTCTCTTTTTTTTAAACGTGGCCAATATCATATTCCAGTGTGAACCGGTCACGACGCGCTCCTGAACTGACCCGCACGTACAAAATAACAATAATGATGATGGATGTAAACGTGGAGGACACTGAAGTTGAGGCCAGCTAATTCAAACAAATCAGACCTGTATCTGATTATTTAGGACCACATTATGAAAGTGGTCCAAATCAGAATCAGATTCCATGTGATTTGTGCTGCTATGGGAAAAGAAGAAGAAAGGAAACAGATCTGAGTCACATTATGAGCATTATGAGCAGGCGGCGCCCGCTCTCAGTTCCGCGGGGTCCCTTGTCGCCGAGGACAAAAGGTTCAAGACCTTGATTGAAGCACGTGCGAGACAAGCTAGCGACCAGCGACAGTTTCATTGGCTTGTCGCTCCGCCTGTCAGACGGCCTCCGCCTCCTTTCATTCTCAGGTACTTTAGGTAATTGCTCTGAGCGCAGGCTGTAGTAGGGATGGCCATCGGTTTTCTTCGACTATAGTCGAATAGTCGTTCAGATATTCTTAAAAATCGAATAGTTATGTGAATATATTTAAAAATATAAATTTTAAAAAGAATGTCCTTGTTTTTACCGTTTTTAGTGTATTTATTAACTGTTACACCACTGAGCAGCATGCTGCGTACAGCCCAGTAGCTCGCCAGGTAGCATAACAGTCTGTTAACAGCTGGGTGAACAGAAAATACAGATGGGGGCGCCCAGTGGCGAGCCACATAGCACGCTCAGCCGCGACACGGCCGACCTGGGTTCGACTCCCGAACCCGTCGTTATTTGCCGAATGTCTTCCCCCCACTCTGTCTCCCATTCCTCCTCTGTCTCTCTCTACTGGACTGCCCAGTAGCAATAAAGCGATTTAAAACGCCAAAAAAAAAATCTTTAAAAAAATCAAAAATAAAGATGAAGAAAGAGAGACCGGAGTAGCAACGTGTTGTACGTTCGCTGTGTGTTTCACTAAGTTCACACATTTCAAGCATCAGTGACGTGACGTTCAGAATGAATGCTTTTGTTCCCCGGAAATACGCTGCTCGCCTGGTCCGCTAGTGTTAGCTGTTAGCCTGGTCCGCTAGTGTTAGCTGTTAGCCTGGTCCGCTAGTGGTAGCTGTAGCACTCGCCTGTCCGCTAGTGTTAGCTGTTAGCCTGGTCCACTAGTGTTAGCTGTTAGCACTCGCCTGGTCCACTAGTGTTAGCTGTTAGCCTGGTCCACTAGTGTTAGCTGTTAGCCTGGTCCACTAGTGTTAGCTGTTAGCACTCGCCTGGTCCACTAGTGTTAGCTGTTAGCACTCGCCTGGTCCACTAGTGTTAGTGTTGGCGATGACAGCCGCCGGCTAGCTCGTTGGTTGGATTATCTCACCTTCGCTATTAAGTTAAAACTAAACTATACGTTAACATGGAAACACGATTTTCCGATTAGTATTCGATTAATTCCCAGTGACTATTGAATAGTGATTCAATTATTATTCAAGTCAAGTCAAGAGATTTATTTGTCACGGCATACAAGTATACAATGAAATGCGGGTGGTCTTGCCCGCAACGATGTGCAAATAACATATAATAGAATCAACATTGTGCAATAAACAAGTAACATGTTAGGGCATATCGGTATATGTACATAAGTATTTTACAGAGCATGGAGGACATACTAGGTCCTTTGGTAGTGTCTTTCTGTACATGCTAATTTATACAATCTCCGGTTATACTATACTATTTTAAAGTGACCTTTCCTTAGTGGCCATAAGTGTGGGCGTGTGCAGCATGAGTGTGTGCTGCTCATGTTAAAGTGGCTGCTAGTGTGTGAGCGTGTACAGTGTGTGTGTGTGTGTGTGCTCATGTGTGCTTGTGTGTGGAGAGTTCAGTGTTCAAGGCTCTGATGGCCTGGGGGAAGAAGCTGAGCCGAAGCCTCTCTGTCTAGTAGCTGGTGTTCGCAGGCGTCTGCCTGACCTCAGCAGCATGAACAGGCTGTTGTTGGGGGTGGTGAGGGTCTTTCATTATTCTGCAGGCTCTGGATTTGCACCTCTTGTGTATAGAACCTGCAGGGGTGGTAGTGCAATACCCGTGGTACGCTCGGCTGAGCGCACCACTCTCTGTAGGGCCTTCTTGTCCTGTGTCATGCTGTTTCCATACTAGGCAGTGATGTTTCCAGTCAAGATGCTCTCTACAGCTCCGGAGTAGAAGGACTGGAGTATCTTCCCAGATACTCTGAACTTCCTTAACTGTCTCAGGTGGTAGAGGCGCTGCTTCGCCTTTTTTACCACTGAGTCTATGTGTGTTGTCCATGTCAGATCCTCTGCGATGTGGACCCCCAGGTACTTGAAGCTGCTCACCCTGTCCACGGTAGCCCCGTAATCCTCAGTGGTGTGTCTCCTGCTGTCCTCTACTATAATCCACGATCAGCTCCTTGGTTTTACCAATGTTCAGGAGCAGCTGTTGTCCCGGCACCAGCGTTCCAGTACCTCAACCTCCTCCCGGTAGGCCTTCTCGTCGTTGTCCGAGATCAGCCCCACCACCACTGTGTCGTCCGCAAACTTCACTATGGAGTTGGAGCTGAACTTGGCCACACAGTCATGTGTGTATAGTGAGTACAGCAGGGGGCTCAGAACACAGCCCTGGGGGACCCCGATGCTCAGGGTGATGGTGTTGGAGGTCTGACCCCCCACCCTGACCGCCTGGGGCCTTCGCTCAGAAAGTCCAGTATCCAGGCGCTCAGAGCGGAGCTCAGACCCAGCTCCATCAGCTTGTCCACCAGTCTGGTGGGGACTATGGTGTTGAACGCTGAGCTTTCTATCTGAATAGAATAGAGATAGAAATAGAATAGAATAGAATAGAATAGAATAGAATAGAATAGATAGAATAGAATAGAGTTTTGCCCATCCCTACTGCACACACACAGAAACACGAGACATGAGACATGTATTGGCAGTTAACTGTCAGTGAAGGTCAGCGGATCTTGTGGAAAATGTTTCTGTATTAAAACTCAAAGACCCACCATAGACCAATTTTGGTATATTTCTTGGGGGAGGACAGGGGATCTTTAGGGGGAGATAGCAGGTCAACAATAGATCTTTAGGGGGAGATAGCAGGTCAACAATATATCTTTAGGGGGAGATAGCAGGTCAACAATAGATCTTTAGGGGGAGATAGCAGGTCAACAGTAGATCTTTAGGGGGAGATAGCAGGTCAACAATAGATCTTTAGGGGGAAATAGCAGGTCAACAGTAGATCTTTAGGGGGAGATAGCAGGTCAACAATAGATCTTTAGGGGGAGATAGCAGGTCAACAGTAGATCTTTAGGGGGAGATAGCAGGTCAACAATAGATCCATGACAAATTCCAATCTGGCTTTAAACCACGACACAGCACTGAAACGGCTCTCCTCCGTGTCTTAAATGACCTGATTACAGCTGCTGATGCAGGAAACTCATCCCTACTATTACTCCTTGACCTCTCAGCCGCCTTTGACACGGTAGACCACCACATCCTTATAGCTCGCCTCGAGCATTACGTAGGCCTTAGGGGCCCCATCTTAGACTGGTTCCGGTCCTACCTGAGTAATAGGACCTTCTCTGTCCAACTCGGTGATCTCACTTCCTCTGTGGCCCCCCTCACCTGCGGGGTGCCCCAAGGCTCGATATTGGGTCCCACTCTCTTCCTCCTATACATACTCCCCCTAGGCCAGATCTTGGCAAAACACAAGATCTCATTCCACTGCTTCGCCGATGACGTGCAGGTTTACCTCCCCCTGAAGCCCACCCAAGGGAAGACATCAATAGAACCACTGCTTGACTGCCTGGCAGAAATCAAGTGCTGGATGTCCGAAAACTCCCTGACATTGAACGAAGGGAAAACCGAGGTCATTGTTTTTAATAGTGCCCCCCGCCCCCCCCTCATTGACGCACTTGGTCCCCTGGGCCCAAACCTCTCCACCTCTGTCAGGAACCTCGGGGTCATCTTCGACAGTAATTTTAAATTCGATAGACAGGTCAGCGCCGTAGTGAAAAACAGCTTTTATCACCTTAGACTCCTGGCGAAGACAAAGGCATACCTCTCCCAAAGTAACCTAGAGACGGTGATACATGCCTTTGTCACCACCCGCCTCGACTACTGCAATGCTCTGTACACTGGCATTGACAAGTCCCTCCTCCGCCGCCTACAACTGGTGCAGAACGCAGCCGCGCGCCTCCTCACCAAAACAAGAAAATACGAACACATCAGCCCAGTTTTGGCCTCGCTCCACTGGCTGCCTATTAGCTTCAGGATCGATTTTAAATTAGCA
The DNA here is from genome assembly GCF_963971535.1 of Notolepis coatsorum. NCBI lineage: Eukaryota > Metazoa > Chordata > Actinopteri > Aulopiformes > Paralepididae > Notolepis > Notolepis coatsorum. The sequence goes on along the minus strand of NW_028170891.1, from coordinate 8,766 downwards.
CTAAATGTTTTTAAATCATTAAATGGCACGGCTCCCTCCTATCTGTCCGAACTCCTGCACCGCCACACTCCCCACCGATCCCTCAGATCAGCTGACCAGATGCTATTGGTGGTACCCAGAACCAGGCTCAAAACTAGGGGAGACAGAGCTTTCTCCACCACAGCGCCTAGACTGTGGAACAGCCTCCCCCTCAGCGTACGGACCGCCCAGACCGTACAGGCTTTTAAATCACTCTTGAAAACCTACCTGTTCTCCTTGGCCTTCCCCCCTACTTAACTACCACTAGACCCCTGACCCTTCTATCCTCTTTGTTTTACTGTGTCCTACCAGTTTTTATTACTTTCATTGCTTTATTATGTTTTTAATCATATATCCTGCACTATATTTTTTGTTTTGTTGCTTTCATTGCTTTGCTATGTTTTTTTCTTTCTTTTCTTCTTTTTAATCTTATACCTTGCCTCACACTAATTTGTTTTTATCAACCTGCTTGTGAAGCACTTTGGTGTCAGCTGCCGCTGCCTGGAAACGTGCTATATAAATAAAACTGACTTGACTTGACTTTAGGGGGAGATAGCAGGTCAACAATAGATCTTTAGGGGGAGATAGCAGGTCAACAATAGATCTTTAGGGGGAGATAGCAGGTCAACAGTAGATCTTTAGGGGGAGATAGCAGGTCAACAGTAGATCTTTAGGGGGAGATAGTAGGTCAACAATAGATCTTTAGGGGGAGATAGCAGGTCAACAGTAGATCTTTAGGGGGAGATAGCAGGTCAACAGTAGATCTTTAGGGGGAGATAGCAGGTCAACAGTAGATCTTTAGGGGGAGATAGCAGGTCAACAGTAGATCTTTAGGGGGAGATAGCAGGTCAACCGTAGATCTTTAGGGGGAGATAGCAGGTCAACAATAGATCTTTAGGGGGAGATAGCAGGTCAACAGTAGATATTTAGGGGGAGATAGCAGGTCAACAGTAGATGATCTTTAGGGGGAGATAGCAGGTCAACAGTAGATGATCTTTAGGGGGAGATAGCAGGTCAACAGTAGATCTTTAGGGGGAGATAGCAGGTCAACAATAGATCTTTAGGGGGAGATAGCAGGTCAACAGTAGATGATCTTTAGGGGGAGATAGCAGGTCAACAGTAGATCTTTAGGGGGAGATAGCAGGTCAACAATAGATCTTTAGGGGGAGATAGCAGGTCAACAGTAGATCTTTAGGGGGAGATAGCAGGTCAACAGTAGATGATCTTTAGGGGGAGATAGCAGGTCAACAATAGATGATCTTTAGGGGGAGATAGCAGGTCAACAATAGATCTTTAGGGGGAGATAGCAGGTCAACAATAGATCTTTAGGGGGAGATAGCAGGTCAACAATAGATCTTTAGGGGGAGATAGCAGGTCAACAATAGATCTTTAGGGGGAGATAGCAGGTCAACAGTAGATCTTTAGGGGGAGATAGCAGGTCAACAGTAGATCTTTAGGGGGAGATAGCAGGTCAACAGTAGATCTTTAGGGGGAGATAGCAGGTCAACAGTAGATCTTTAGGGGGAGATAGCAGGTCAACAGTAGATCTTTAGGGGGAGATAGCAGGTCAACAATAGATCTTTAGGGGGAGATAGCAGGTCAACAGTAGATCTTTAGGGGGAGATAGCAGGTCAACAGTAGATCTTTAGGGGGAGATAGCAGGTCAACAGTAGATCTTTAGGGGGAGATAGCAGGTCAACAGTAGATCTTTAGGGGGAGATAGCAGGTCAACAGTAGATCTTTAGGGGGAGATAGCAGGTCAACAGTAGATCTTTAGGGGGAGATAGCAGGTCAACAGTAGATCTTTAGGGGGAGATAGCAGGTCAACAGTAGATCTTTAGGGGGAGATAGCAGGTCAACAATATATCTTTAGGGGGAGATAGCAGGTCAACAGTAGATCTTTAGGGGGAGATAGCAGGTCAACAGTAGATCTTTAGGGGGAGATAACAGGTCAACAGTAGATGATCTTTAGGGGGAGATAGCAGGTCAACAGTAGATCTTTAGGGGGAGATAGCAGGTCAACAGTAGATCTTTAGGGGGAGATAGCAGGTCAACAGTAGATCTTTAGGGGGAGATAGCAGGTCAACAATAGATGCCAGATAGAAGTGGTGACATCATCTGAACGCTGGGGACCGCCTCAGCACTCGGTCAAGTGTTTCTAATCCCACGTCTGTAATATCAGTCGTCAGCACTCATGTTTTATTTTACCGTATGCTTGTATTCATATTTTTTATATTGTCCTGTAACCAATCATTTGTATTACCTATACTTACTGTCCTTCTATTCCCGCCTGTCTATACCTGTGCCTCCCCTCCCCCGCGCTGCTATGACACCTGGATGTCCCCCCGAGGCGATGAATAAAGGAATATTTTATCTCATAATCTCATTTTAATATTTGTTGATTTACCTCCCAGCGGTGGTGCCCGTGGAGGCCTTTCAGCCCCAGGCTTTCCTCAGCGGCGCCCCCCCACCCCCCCCCCCCCCCCCCTGTATACTCACTTCTTTTGTTCGACAAACCTGCAATAAACAACATGTTTTGGTTAGGCGCCCATTTACATTTTGAACGTTTAGAGTGTGTAAGGGCCTTAGAGCATCATGGTGGAAGTACGTGACTGCCGTTCCCATGTTCAATTATGACCCATAAAGTTTAGGTTTTATTGTTATTTTCTTTACACAGGTTTGGTGCAAAATCCGACCATATTTGACCGCTCGAGAATTGATACACTGGTTATGTCATAAAATCCCCTTGAGGAACACCATAGAAAAATGCATGCTGGGATTTGGTATCATAAACCTTTTGACATTTTGGTGATTTCTGTAAGAATTGCATTTTCTCTATTCTGTAAATTGCTCCATTCGGCCTCTGAAACTAGGTCTCTAGTTGGTGGTTGTAGAGTTTCACGAGGCTGTGGTTGTGAATAGAGGTCACAATATGTCATTTTATACATTGAGGTAAAAAAAAAAAAAAAAAAAAAAATGGTGTCACTACAATGAAAAGGCTACTGTGGGGACTAACATCATCACACATGAATACAATTAGGCTCATTGGATCACAAGAGTCTCAGCGTTCCAGCCATACCAATTCATGCAATTTACCCAATTCATGCAATTTACCCAATTTATAGCAATTCCAATAGAAGACTGTTGCACAGACTGTTGACAGCATGCACAAATAATCAAATACACCAGGCGAAAACTGCATACTGTGTACTGCATGGTTTTGGCCCAAAACTGCATGGGATTAGCATAAAGGGGTCTGTGGCTACGCAGAGAACCCGTTCAGATATAAGAGGTCAGGGGACCCCTTTGAAAATGCCCATGCCGGTTCTTATTTTAATAATTTTTTACATTCGAAGCTTCTATTGAAGTTTTTGAATGAAGCTTCGAATGTCTGTCGTCATATTTTATGACGTAATCATAAAAAAATATATATATTTAATTAAAAAAAAATTATATCCTCAAACAAAATCAATTTTTTTTATAAAATGATTAATCTGATTAAATGATTTTTTTTTTAATTAAATCAACTTTCTTTAATGAATATAACTCGTCAGTTTCGTCAACATAAATAATCCAATAAGGGCACGGTTGGTAGTACGAAAGTGATGGTGACGTCTTGATGGAGTGCCGAGTGCCAAGCGGATGCAGATAGGCTACATCATTTATGATAAATGTATTATTAAAATCTTTATGACAAGTCATTATACTATAATAGTATAATACTATAATATTAGTTAGTGTAGCCTAAACTTTATCTGCAACTGTGAAGAAAAACCCCATTGGTTTAAACAGAATGAATAGACATAAAAAAAAAAGATATATATATATATATAAAAAATATATATATATAAAAAAATATATATTCGAATGTTGATTTATAATTTGAATGTCAATGTTATGAATGAAGCTTCGAACTATTCGGTACTACAGCCCTATTGGTAGCAATTGGTTCCTCGGGTTCCTTCATACGATACCAGTGTCTTATTCGTCTCTCTCTGTCTGGGATCTTAGCAGTCAACATGTCCACATACAAGCAGCGTTGTAGTACGAGTCTGACTCCACTTGGACTGGAGCACTGATGACTTGGACTTGGACTTGGACTCGAGCATTGACTGAATTCAGACTCGGAAGGTGCAGACTGGGACTCGGACTTGTTAATTGATAAATACAGTTTATTTCTTTTTATTTTTTGGTGACCGCTGTGTCATTTATGTTTAACGTAGACCTTTTTTTATTTGTATATGTCAGCTCTTTGACAGCCAGAGTGGAGTGGACTCAACCTCGATGACTCGGCTCGGACTCTTCTTTTGGTGACTCGGACTTGGACTCGAGATTTAGTGACTCCTCCTCGACGACAACACCACATACAAGGAGACAGCGCTGCGATTACTCCACACAGCTCATCTGAAAGAGTGGAGGCACTTGCCACGGAGCCTAATGGCCTCTCCGTTGAGTAAACAACCCTGGAGGACGCCTGGCTACTTAACAGGATCACAGCCCGGTGCTGCTGACGCAGCGTGTGAAACCCTCCTCCGACTCTCCGCTGTGTTATGCCAGCTGGATGATTGGGGCAATTTCGCTGTCATGCAATTAACTTATTCTGTTGGCGTTTCTCCTTTTCAAACCTTTCAAAGAATTACGAGCACCAGACGACTACCTTCTCTTGAGAATCCAAACCGGGGATTGTTTGGACCAAAGATATTGAGTTATTTTTTTTTTAAGTTCCCATGCAAACAAACCACGGATCACAACTAAACGACAGCTCCAAGGGTGTGCGGAGTAGCCTTTTGTCCAGAGGAATAACAAACTACTGTGTGTTGTTGTTGTTGCTCGAGGCCAGAGTTCACGTCTCCTTCGTTTCTCAACCGAAGGAGGGGTCGTGTCGTGACAGTTTACTCTGTGTATAACGCTGACCGTGTCGGAGTGTCACAAACGTGCCGTCGGCCCACGAGCTGAACAAGAGAAGCTTCGCTTAGAGGAACACGCCAACATTTTGGGAAATTTGCTCACCGTCTTCTCCAGAGAGAGACTAGAACAGGGGTAGGCAACCCTAGGCACGCGTGCCGGCAGGCAGGGGCATTTGCATAGGCACAGGGGGCAGCAGTAAAAGAAAAGAAAAAAACGTTTTTTTTTTCGTTTTTTTTGGAAATATTATAGTGAAATATTTTGCACTGTTGTCACATTTATCTTGTTGAAATCCTCCCACAGGTTCTTTTTACTACCACATATTTAATTGAGACCCTTTATTTGTTTATTATTTCAATTTAGCTGGAAATAGCTGGAAATTGCTACATCATTCAGTAACATTTGCAGAGCCTTATAACAAAAACATTATTACGGTCACCATTGTGACCAGTGGGATTAATCAACACATTTTATTATTTATTTTTCTATTTCATTGAACATTGCACATGTTAAAAGCAATTTTTTTTACTCAAAATGTGAGTATTACCAAGTCAACTTGTGTTCTTAAAACAATGACAATAAACATAGTTTTATTAGGTTGAAATAATGTGGTTGTGTACTTATTTGTCTGTTAACTTATTATGGATTGAAAACTGAAAACCTTAATGCACAGTAACTGAACTCAATATTTTTAAGTTTTGGTAACTTATTATTATAAAATATTTCAAACAGACACTCCATGTCAAAAAGGTTGCTGACCCCTGGACTAGAAGATAGATACCAGTTTTCGCCCTGTGCGTTCAGTGGAAAGCTATCTACTCTGAATCAGAATCTGAATCTGGCTGCATGTTATAGCCTATAGCTTAATTAACGGAAGCGGACATGGCCGGTTAGCCTTCGGGAGAGGTGTTAGTTGGACAGTGCCTATCTATCTTCTTGTCTCTCGAAGACGATAAGCTAATTTCCCAAAAATGTTGGCGTGTTTTTTTTATCAGCTATACTGCAGCGCTGAACGTTGCTATGTAGACCGTTACGGAGTAGCGGGGCGAGACGGCGACTTAACAAAACATCGAGCGTGGTTGGACTGCGTGTAGGATGTGATTATGGTTAAGTGTTGCAGTGTGTTCAGCCACGGCTGCGGCCGCTCAGTGGAACTCTGTTCATCCGTCTCTCTCACTGTTCGCCGCGCGGCTCGCTCGCCCCCACGGTGACTCAGGTCTGAACTCTCGTCCGTGACTTTCCACCGAGCCCATAGTAGAGGAACTGTTTTGAGACCGTAAAAAAAAAAAAAATCTAATTTCATACAGATCTGGGGCCAGTTGTTCCACACACCCTCGGAGCTGTTTAGAAAGTGCAGGTGGTCGGCGAGCAGAGGATTTGGGGCTTATTCTCTCTGCAGACTCAGGGAACATGATATTCATGACATTTATGAACCAGGAAAAAAAAGCATCCCTAATTTAGCCAAGAGCACACTCTCCGTGTACACAGAGCTGTCTCCACACCCGTGTGCGTCACAAGCTGCTCAACACCTTTGGTACAAACATTTAATTTTTTTTACCAAATCCGGACATCATGAGCTTTGTGAGCTTTAGGTGAGAGCTTTCCGTCCCATCTGAGCTTTCAGTGAGAGCTTTCAGTCCTAAGAGAGCTTTCAGTCCTAAGAGAGCTTTCAGTCCTAAGTGAGCTTTCAGTCCTAAGTGAGCTTTCAGTCCTAAGAGAGCTTTCAGTCCTAAGTGAGCTTTCAGTCCTAAGTAAGCTTTCAGTCCTAAGTGAGATTTTAGTCCTAAGTGAGCTTTTAGTCCCAAGTGAGCTTTCAGTCCTAAGTGAGCTTTCAGTCCTAAGTGAGCTTTTAGTCCCAAGTGAGCTTTCAGTCCTAAGTGAGCATTCAGTCCTAAGTGAGCTTTCAGTCCTAAGTGAGCTTTCAGTCCTAAGTGAGCTTTCAGTCCTAAGAGAGCTTTTAGTCCTAAGTGAGCTTTCAGTCCTAAGAGAGCTTTCAGTCCTAAGTGAGCTTTCAGTCCTAAGAGAGCTTTCGGTCCTAAGTGAGCTTTCAGTCCTAAGTGAGCTTTCAGTCCTAAGTGAGCTTTCAGTCCTAAGAGAGCTTTCAGTCCTAAGTGAGCTTTCAGTCCTAAGTGAGCTTTCAGTCCTAAGTGAGCTTTCAGTCCCAAGTGAGCTTTCGGTACTAAGTGAGCTTTCAGTCCTAAGAGAGCTTTCAGTCCTAAGAGAGCTTTCGGTCCTAAGTGAGCTTTCAGTCCTAAGTGAGCTTTTAGTCCCAAGTGAGCTTTCAGTCCTAAGTGAGCTTTCAGTCCTAAGAGAGCTTTCAGTCCTAAGTGAGCTTTTAGTCCCAAGTGAGCTTTTAGTCCTAAGTGAGCTTTCAGTCCTAAGTGAGCTTTTAGTCCTAAGTGAGCTTTCAGTCCTAAGTGAGCTTTTAGTCCTAAGTGAGCTTTTAGTCCTAAGTGAGCTTTTAGTCCTAAGAGAGCTTTCAGTCCTAAGTAAGCATTCAGTCCTAAGTGAGCTTTCAGTCCTAAGTGAGCTTTCAGTCCTAAGTGAGCTTTCGGTGAGAGCATTTAGTGATAGGTATGCAGAACACTGTTTTGACTGACAATACGCAATTCAGCCCGCTTCTCTAGCGTGCATAAGTACACATATACTATCGATAATCTAGCGTTTATTGAAAACGATTCATAAATCAGCCGAAAAATGACAACGTGTTTTGTGTATTCCAGTAAAGGGCTATTATCGCGGAATTTCTCTGGAATTCTCCAAAATCGCCAAAACTATACTCGTATTCAAAACGGTATAAAACGGAAATGTACCAATGAAAAAACAATCCGTTTCGTACATGTTGACTGCAAGGAAGTCATTGATAAGCGAGGGGTGTTTTAATTTAAGATATAGTTTAGGTGTTCGCAAATTTCCCCAACATCCCATTGACTTCCTTACTGGCACGCTAGCCCTAATATGGTCAAAGGGGCGTGGCTCTGAATAAGTTAAGCATCGCTATATTGCTGTACATTGTTATGTCCGCGGAGTGTGCATGTGTGTGTGCGTGTGTGTGTGGTGTGTGCGTGCGTGGGTGCGTGCGTGTGTGTGTGTGAGGGAGAGTGTGTGTTGTTGAGGGAGAGTGTGTGTGTGTGTGCGTGTGCGGAGAGTGTGTGTGACAATATCTCGTTATTGCTGCTGCAACGCTCTTTAAGATGAGTTCTAAAATAGACGCTCACGCGCCACGCGAGTGATTCACGCAAGCGCTGGATCTGGGGGACGCTCCTCGTCCCTGGTGTCCCTACAATGAGCACGGAGCACCACTAGGTGGCGCTAGAATAGAGTGAACAGGGCCACGGCACAGAGAGAGAGAGAGAGAGAGAGAGAGAGAGAAGAGAGAGAGAGAGAGAGAGAGAGAGAGAGGAGAGAGAGAGAGAGAGAGAGAGATACTTGATTTATTGTGATGTTTCTTCTTGACTTGTTTGAAGAAGACGTGTCCGGCCCATGGGGCATTACCTTGTGATTACGGGCTTTACAAATAAATTTGATTCATGATTTATGCCACTTCCTGTCTGGAGAGTGGTTTCTAAAATGCCCACTAAGCATCGAGGGTCTCGCCGTTCACTGTTTTCCTTCCGTGGCGTTGGAGCTCCGGTGGCGGTCGAGGACGAAGAGCTCACCGTCCGACAGGCCTCTCGGTGGTGTTTCTGCCCAAACCAGAGAGGGAGGGTTCCCTCCGCGTGGCGCGGGAGAACCAACGGGTTATTGATCCTGTTCATCTGTGGTTCACACAGGCTCCTCGAGGTCTCCTGATATCGATGTATCCCTCTCGGATAAAACGAAACGTTGACGTCATCGGACTTT
>NW_028170892.1:0-15361 GCF_963971535.1 Notolepis coatsorum | reverse complement strand
TATGTACAGAGTTGTAGTATTAATAGGTACAGTGATACAGTTATAAAGACACTATGGTAGTAGTAATTCTGGCCGGCAGCGTAACTAGTACGAGTAGGTAAGGGATATGTACAGATATAGATATAGTATCTACAGATATGTAAAAGGATTTTGTGTAGGTATGGACAGACGATGTGGATAGATATATATACGGTAAGAATAAAAAGAAATATATATATATGTAGGCCTATGTGCAAACACTTCCCATGTGTAAGACTAAAACCAAAAACTAAAACTAAACCACGAGGAATACATTGTAAAATGTCCATAATACACGCCACGTGTGCACCATGCATTCTGACGTTCCATAAAACGTGACTTTTTGTAGACGAGAGCTTTCTGCCGCGAACGATCTGTCCCTCCGAGACTTCCACTCTTGGAAAAGTCACAGGCCGCCGTCAAGACAACCGAGCTGCCGTGTGATCAAAAACGCCCCTCCGCCGGAGACAAGGACAGTCAGGACAAATGAAAGTGTGTGTGTGTGTTTTTGTTCTCGTCCGGACGGCAGACCTGCGTCAGCTGTGAGCGCCTCGGTCTGTCTCTCAGTAGTCGCGGCCGCAGCGAAGCTCTGGGCAAAGAGAAGTGAAGGGCGGCGTTCGCTCAAGGCAAAGCCCAGTAGGTAGAGTCACACACACACACACATGCACACACACACACACACATGCACACACACACACACACATGCACGCACATGCACGCACATGCACACCCACACACACACTCGGACAGATAACACGACATGAACATACACGCGCAATCACACACATGTGCATGCGTGCACACACACACAGACACACACACACACACACACGCTTGCAATGCGCACGCACACACACACACACTCGGACAGATAATACGACATGAATATACACATGCACGCACACACACACACACACACACACACACCTACACACACACACACACACGCACGCACGCACACACACACACACACACACACACACACACACACACACACACATACACACACACACACACACACACACACACACACACACTCATGCACGCACACACACACACACACACACACACACACACACACACACACACACACACACACACACACACACACACACACACACACACACACACACACACACACACACACACACACACACACACACACACACACACACACAGGCTGCCTGTTGTTCGTTTGCAATTAATTCCACATATATAATGGCACTGATTCCCAAGGAGGACATAGTGTTGAATATTTCAACGTCGCAAACTCTCCCCTTTAGCAGCAAACCAACGCGCTGTTCGTCAGACACTGTGTGGCTCTTCAGCTGGAAATACAGAGCAATGGCATCACTTACCAGTGACAAATAAATGGTTGATAATAAAGCTTCAATCATAAGATGTTTATATGAATTGTTTTGATTATTATACTCAAGTTTCAAGTGTCTTTATTAGTTGTCATACAGAAATACAGAATACTTTTGTATGAAATGCTTCTTTCTGTTTTGCTCCTGAGAGTGTGCTAGATAAAATAAAAAGATAGTATAAAATAAGTATAATATATATAAGTATAAAATAGAAAGTCAAGTACCTAAACAAGTGTAAACAAAACAAAAATGTTCAATATACATATATATACAATATATACAATGCAGAGTAGAGAAGGTAACTGAGTTACAACAATATACAGTACAGTGTAGAAATGGTGAGGTATAGCTTAGCTTGTGGTGCCACCTTGTGGTGGTGAGGTGCAATGATGTATGAGATGATGTGCAAATCTCTTACCAATAAATATGAAGTGTGTTAAGTGTCTAAAGTGGGTGCTACAGTGAGTTGTTTATTTAAAGTGAGTGTGTACGTGTGGATGTGTGTGCTGTGGGTGTATTTGATGGTTTGTTACATAGTGTTATTGTTCATTGAGCATCCTGATGGCCTGGGGATAGAAGCTCATTCTGAGTCTCTCTGTGCTTGCTATGAGACTCCGATATCGCTTGCCTGACCGCAGCAGTTCAAAGAGGCAGTTGTTTGGGTGGCTGGAGTCTTTGATTATTCTCTTAGCCTTACCCATGCAGCGCTTGTTGTAAATGTCTTGGAGAGTGGGAAGCCCCCCTCCAATTGTGTGTTCGGCTGAATGGGCCGCGTGTAGCCTTTTTGCAACGCGTCCGCGTTTCCGGGTTCCCGTTTTGCGCACTGATTGGCCGCTGACCTACGCTAGTACGCCCCCCTCGCTATGAGCGTAGCAGGAGGACGGACGCTGAAATCGAACAGCTGTTACCCAACAATGCCCGATCTAAAATGGTTCTCTCCTCTTTGTATACCTTTGTCCTCACAAGTATTCTGCCAGGGAACTTATGGACACGACAATAGTAGTAGTTATAAGGTGTTTGAGCTTGTAACGTTGTACATATTGTGTATACAACGTGAGTAGCTAACGTAGCTTTGCTTAGCTTGATAGGTTCGAAACCCAACAATGCCCGATCTATAATGGTTCTCTCCTCTTTGTATACCTTTGTCCTCACAAGTATTCTGCCAGGGAACTTATGGACATGACAATAGTAATAAGTAATAACATTCTGCAATGTTAAATAATGTTTATCTATTCAACTAGCGGTACTAGGTAGCTAGCCTAGCCGCAATGCTATGGTCAATCCCATTCAATCCCTGGCAGAATACTTGTGAGGACAAAGGTATACAAAGAGGAGAGAACCATTTTAGATCGGGCATTGTTAGGTTTCGGTAGCTAGCCTAGCCGCAATGCTATGGTGCATCCCATTCACGTTAGCATGTAAGCTAACAACAGCGTTAGTGCAGCTAAAGGGGCTATCGTATCAACATCAGCGTCCGTCAACACCTTATAACTACTACTATTGTCGTGTCCATAAGTTCCCTGGCAGAATACTTGTGAGGACAAAGGTATACAAAGAGGAGAGAACCATTTTAGATCGGGGATTGTTAGGTTTCGAGAACGGCGGCTCATAACGAGGGGGGTGTACCTGCGTAGGTCAGCGGCCAATCAGAGCGCAAAACGGGAACCCGGAAACGCGGATGCGTTGCAAAAAGGCTACACGCGAACGGGCCACTCTCTGTAGTCTGCTACGGTCTTGTGCAGTGCTATTCCTAAACCAGGAGGTGATATTGCCAGTCAGGATGCTCTCTATTGTGCATGAGTAGAAGTTCTTAAGGATCTTCTGACTCACTTGAAACTTCCTTAGGCGCCTAAGGAAGTAGAGGCGTTGCCGTGCCTTCTTGATAACACTGTCAATGTGTGTGGTCCATGTCAAGTCCTCCGATATGTGGACTCCGAGGTACTTAAAACTGTTCACTCTCTCAACCGGTGCCCCGTCGATGCTGAGGGGGCTGTAGTCCCTGACCCCCGACCTCCTAAAGTCCACAATCATCTCTTTTGTTTTGCTGACGTTCAGGGGGAAGCTGTTCTCCTGACACCATCCCGCTAGAACCTTTACCTCTTCCAGGTAGGCCCTCTCGTCGTTTGCAGAGATCAGGCCCACCACTACTGTGTCGTCAGCAAATTTGATGATTGTATTGTTGTTCCGCTGTGCCACACAGTTGTGTGTGTACAGGGAGTAGAGGAGGGGACTCAGAACACAGCCCTGGGGGGCCCCTATGTTGAGAGTGATGGATGAGGAGGTGCAGTTGCCTGCTCTCACCACCTGGGGTCTGCCCGTCAGGAAGTCCAAGACCCACTGGCAGAGGTCATAGTTCAAGCCCAGGTCTGTGAGCTTGGCTATGAGTTTGGAGGGGACTATGGTATTGAATGCTGAGCTGTAGTCGATGAATAGCATTCTCACATAGTTCCCCTGCCTCTTGTCCAGGTGTGATGCTGCTGTGTGCAGCACATGGGCTGTGGCGTGTTGGGGCGATATGCAAATTGCAGGGGGTACAGGTTGATGGGGAGGGAGGAACAGATGTAGCCCTTCACTAGCTTCTCAAAGCACTTCATGGCTATGGAGGTGAGGGCTACAGGGCGGTAGTCGTTTTTTGGGTACAGGGATAATGGTGGACTTCTTCAGACAGGTGGGGATGACAGCCTGTTCTAAGGACAGGTTAAATATGTCAGTGAATACCGGGGCCAGTTGGTCGGCACAGACTTTTAGGATGCGGCCGGGGATACCGTCCGGTCCTGCTGCCTTCCTGATATTCACTTTCTTAAAGGTCCTCCTCACCTCATGTTCTGTTATCCTGAACACTGAGTCTCCATCGGCAGTGCCCCCCCCCCCCTCCATTGCAGTGGTTTGTAGGCTGGTGTTATTCACAGCCTCAAACCTCGCATAGAAGGTATTGAGATCATTTGCCAATGAGATGTCACTGTTCAGCTTGAGGTAGGTGCCTTTGTAATCTGTCATCGTTCTGAGGCCCTGCCGCCTACCTCTAGAGTCAGCCTGTTCATACTGAAGTTGAATTTTATCCCTGTAGCGCCGTTTTGCCTCTATTACTGTCCTCCTCACGTTGTATCTCGCCGCCTTGTGTTCATTCATGTTGCCTGTCACAAGCCCGGCAGTGGATGCTGAGGTGTGCGCTTTCAGAGCCTCACAGACGGATTTGTCTACCCAGGGCTTTTGGTTTGCGTAAACTCTAATTGTGGTAGAGGGGATTGTTTCTTCTACCAAAGTACAAACAAAGTCTAGCACTGTTTCTGTGTAGTCATTAATATTGTCTGTGTTGTCGCGGAACACACTCCATTCTTTACATTCAAGTGCAGCCTGGAGCGTCTCCTCTGACTCGAATGCTTAACCTCTCGCGTTACTACAGGGGCGCGCTTGAGACTTTGTTTATACTGCGATAAAAGGAAGATGGCATCATGGTCTGACTATAACTGAGTATGCCTATGTCCATGCCTACAGCAGAGGCTAATAGAAACAGAATATTGCAAGCCATGGAAACGGAATTCAACGTAAAAAAAAACATCAGTAAACTAATGGGTAATGTGCATCATTATCCAGAGTAAAGGGTATCCAGACCATCCATCATTGTCCAGACTAAAGGGTACCCAGACTATCCATGATTATCCAGAGTAAAGGATACCCAGACTATCCCATCATTGTCCAGACTAAAGGGTACCCAGACTATCCATCATTATCCAGAGTAAAGGGTATCCAGACTATCCATCATTATCCAGAGTAAAGGGTACCCAGACTATCCCATCATTGTCCAGACTAAAGGGTATCCAGACTATCCATCATTATCCAGAGTAAAGGGTATCCAGACTATCCATCATTATCCAGAGTAAAGGGTACCCAGACTATCCCATCATTGTCCAGACTAAAGGGTACCCAGACTATCCATCATTATCCAGAGTAAAGGGTATCCAGACCATCCATCATTATCCAGAGTAAAGGGTATCCAGACCATACATCATTATCCAGAGTAAAGGGTATCCAGACCATCCATCATTATCCAGAGTAAAGGGTATCCAGACCATCCATCATTATCCAGAGTAAAGGGTATCCAGACCATCCATCATTATCCAGAGTAAAGGGTACACAGACTATCCCATCATTATCCAGACTATCCCATCATTATCCAAAATAAAGGGTATCCAGACTACCTCAGCAATGACAGCAGACATTTTACAAAATTACGCTTGACGGTCCTCATTCTCAAACGGACAATTATGTTTTGCATTTATAGTCATGACTCAATGAACCATGTCCGATCATAAAATGATATAGCTATACAGGAATAGACTATTAATATTCCATATACCGTCTTGTTATTATTATATTATTTATTGTTGGTTTTATTAATGTATTACATTGCTTGTGCACATCTACTGTAAGAACCATTGTAGAAATGGCTTGATTATATGACTATTACATTTGCACTCTGGTTGGATGCCAAACTTATTTCTGTTGTATTGTACTTGTGCAGTATGATCACAATACATTTTAATCTAATCTAATGTGATCATTCGCAAATCAGTTCCACGCTACCTGTTGAATACAAGGATCAACACAGCAGAGATGCAATGGCAGACCCTTATAATGAGCTGGCGGGGCGTGGCTGTATGCAGATGAGGATAAACGTGAACACGCCTGGAGTTATGAATGAGTGACGTCAGTTCATTCAGCGGAGCACAGCTGTGATAATTTTTGCCCACTTACAAAGACCGGTTCACGCGTTCAGGAATCCGGAAGAGGATTTCAGTAAATCTGTTGATACGAAAATTTTACCAAGATATTTACCAAGGCACTTATGAACACGTTCGAGAATGAGGACCAATATTTGTAGAGCACTTACTTTGTTCCTTACAGTTATGCGGCTACATTGATCCGCTGTGTCTGTCAATCCGTCTGTTTGTAATTCCTTTTCAATTACTAGTATCCATAGTTGGACAGACATAGTTAACGTTGTGTTCTAATAAAAAAATAAACCAACAGACTTTCCGGTCATTTCCGCCCAAATCAGTAGCTGTTATTTAGCGCATTGCGCAAACATGGTCCAGTCAAGTTCCTCTCCAGTCGAGCTGCTGCAGGGTTTAAACCCAGAATATTGCGAAATCCTCTGACATTGTTGTGTCGTGTCATCTCTAGAGCCTTTCTTTTTTGCTTCACATGAAGTTAAATCTACTGTAGAAGTGAAAGTGAAACTTAAGCTACTCTGTATTGTGACTGGAAAACAATCAAAAACGTTATTCCTACCAATACGCTTTTGCATGTATATTTTACCATCTGGTGCCATCTAGTGGCCATTCCCGGCAAGAGCTGGAACGTATATCCAAGACTGTAAACAGTTGAACTACATCTGGGTCGGCATGATGTGTTGCTATCTAGTTTAAGATTTAAGTGGTTTGGCATCATAATCTGCATTTGGAAATTGTAACCTATGCAACTTAGTGATTTATATATTTATTACTGTTTCATTTTCAGAGGGAAATTGAGTATTTGTGATGAGACCAGCGAGCGAATTACTTCCGTTTGTGGATGCGTCAGAGGTGTTACTTTCGGCTTCTTCGTAAACTGGCTAACGGTATGTTTTTATAAACAAATGTATTTTATTCCTCAGGTTTATCATTTGTTGCTAATTATTATTTGTATATGCAGATTACATGTCCCAAATTATTGCCGTTTTATTTCTGTTTGTATTCCAGGTAAATAATCTACTAACTAACTACCTAACTGACTATCTAGTCAGATTTTATTATTTACATAAAGAGTGTGAGTGATTAGATATTTGACAGTGACTCTACTGCACAAACCTATGGTCACTTTCTGTTTATAATGTTGGGGGGAGGATTAAAATCTTGAGCCCTAGCCCTATTTTCTGAAAATCCGCCTAAAAATACATACCTAAGTAAATGGAAGATTCCTCCACTTCTACAAGGCATGTTCTTGTGTAACGCTCTGGGTTCCCTCTCCCGGGAATCCAGCTGTCAGTCAGGAATGTTTTCACCTGGTGGTTGGTATTTGCATTTTGGTTGTCACGCCCACATTCCTGTGTAGTCACTGATTGGTACTCTCCACTGTTGCTGTCACTTGCTGTCAATTTGCTGTCACTGCTAATTGATTGGAATGTTTGGTTGGTGACTACTTATGCTTTCTCTGTTCCCTTGTTTGTTGTCGAGGCTTCAGAAAACCGTTCGTGTGGGAAGGAGCTGGTCAGAGTTTGCTGAGCCACTCGCGATGCACTTATATTACTTTTGCCTGTTCTCTCTGTTGACGCCCGGCGTCTTTCCTGGATTATCGCTGCTCTGTGTGTTTTAATGAAGACACATCCTTAGGAATAGCTACCTATCTCCGTCTCTCCTTGTCTCCTCCATCATTGGACTCACTACTACTCACCCCCATACGTAACATTCTTGGTATCTAGGGACATCTATGGATCTCAGGGAATGTATTCCCAGTGTCAGAAATAATTTGTCTGTTACTAGTGAATTGAGTAAATTGTAATGAACCAAAGGAGAATATAAATTAAAAAAAAAATTATTTGTATTTTTCATCTTTGACAGTGAATAACACCATGCAAAAAATGACCAGACATGAAAAACTGCCACTAAGGTCGTTCAGCACCTTCTTGATATCACGTGTACAAACAATCTAAGCAAATTAATAAAAGGAAGATGATTAAACAGAAGGTTTTGTAGAGACAGTACTGAATTCTGCCATCCGGACACTTTGAAATATGATTATAGAATATAGAATAGCAGGCCTATAAATGTGCTTATTGTGGCCAAGTTGCACATCTATGGATCGGGCCAAATCTCCTAGACTATGCCTCCCACTGGTCGGCTGTAGTGAGGATAGAAGCCTTGCATCACGTGTACCCTCCGGTACACGAGGAGGCAGCCTGTCGCATCTTTTCATCAGACAGCTCGAACTCTCAGTGGCGAGGAGCTGCCCCCGATACTTCCTGTTTCTGCTGTACAGGCGTCACCCAACCGACCTGTAGGAGTCCAAACCTCACCCACCGGCTTTCCCACCCTCTAACACTGCCAATTGTGTTAGTATGACGACCGGCCAAGCCGGTAGCAACGCAGAGAGCCGGGCTCGATACCAGCATATCCTGCGTTAGTGGCGAGCGCCTTGCCCATTGCGCCACTCAGCCGCCCCCAAATCTCCTCTTTCCAATGACTTACTTGACTTAATCCTCTTTACCCCATTGGGGGGCATAGGGCGTCCACCAGAGCTCTCCATCTGGCAGAGTTCAATCTGGATTTAGTATAACCAGGCGTGCAGCAAAAAACGTAAGTATACTTTAGGGCTGGGCGATATGGCCTAAATATGATATCACGATATTTTCTGACATTTCGGCGATACACGATACGCATCACAATGTTTTTCTTTTTTTCCCCAAACAATTCATTATGAGGCTTACCAAGACAGTATTTGAGTTTGCAAGCTAACATTAAAGACAAAATAAAATACCCATGCATTTAGCATTTTTATATTATATATTAGATTTAGATTATTGGATTATTAGATTATATATTGCATATATTTAGCAATGAGATATTATATGATTTAGATATGAAATATGATGAATTGAAAATGGGGGACCCTGATGTAAACAAGACGAAAGTCTTTCTCTGGTCTGCATCCTCCAGTCCACTGTTGACTGTTGTTGTATTGAGCTGTACTGTATTGTACCCATGCTGCAATCTGTTAATAACGTTTTCATTCATTCTGACGGCAAACAGAATCATTTTGATTGACAGTCGCGTCTGCCAATTACGTCACACCGCTTGCACCCGCCCTGCTGTTCTTAGCACCAATCGGCAAGCGCGTATTCATTTTTTACTTCCGCTATTGGAGAGCTCAATGACAACAACAATGGCAGCGGTAGCTCGCCGCGGCCGACGTTTAGCTTTTAGGTCCGCAGAATGACTAAACGACTGGAGGCATAATGATTTTACTGCAACGGATGTTATAATAAAAGCCTTTCCATACATCTGTCTGATTGAAAACTTTATTAACAGACCGCAGAATGGGCACAACTGAGTCAGCACGGGCTGAGATATGAACGACTAATGCTTGCTATATCTAGGTCGACCTCGGACGTTGCTATGTAAATACGCTGATGTTATTGAAAGTGTAACTATATAACGTTAATGCCACAAAACGAATGCCTTTGTTATCATAAGTAGTAACTTTTGATGCAGTAGTGTGTGTGTGGGGCGGCGCTGTTCAAAAGTGTCAACGTGTGGACCAGATTGACGCGACACAAGCCTCTTGGGCAAAACATCACGATATCCACGATACGTTTAAAGTGTATCGTTAATGAACTGTACCCGATATTTATATAATATCGTCATATCGCCCAGCCCTAGTATACTTACCTTTTTATTATGTAAATGTCTCCGCCATTTTTTATCAGATTGCAACACCGTTTTTCGCTAGATGTTTACAGAAAGGTAGAGACACTAACTGTGTTCTGTTGTATGGCAATAATGTTCAGGTTTGTGGGATATGATCCCAAAAAATAAGAGAAAGAAAGAAGTCACGCTATAAGTCAGATGATTGACAGGGGCTGGCGTGAGCTGGGAAGTCTAGTTTTTTTTTATTCAAAAGCCCATTGAAAGCCCTGGGTCTCTCAAAAGACTAGACTCAAGTTAGGTTGTGCCAAATCATTGCCTCTATAAGCGCCTTTTTCCGATACGATGCCCTGAGATTTCTATAAACTAGTAACATTTAAAATTATTGGTAAACAAATGTAGTGCTATATACACAAAATATACACTTTGACTGCTGTGTTGACTGGGTTAGGGTCTTTACTCTTTAACATTAATTCATACATTCTGTAGAGATGGATTTATGGCGTGATATCAATCTCGTACCGGTAGCGGACCATTCTGGCTTAAGAGGTTAAGAGGTTAAAAGTCCATCATGTCTTCGGTCATTAACCAAATCAAACCAGTGTGATAAAAATTTGGAGTACTCAATATTACATAATACATCAATGATATGGCTGCTAATTGAACTTGAGTTCTAGAATTTCAGAAATAGAATTCATAAAACAAACACATCAGTGGTGTCTTTCTTTTTGGATTATATTCACAGACGAGAGGACAAGCCACCTCATTAGAAATCTTATGGAAAATGTAGGGCGGCTGGGTGGCACAGCGGACATTGTGCTTGTCACCAACGCAAGAGACACCGGGTTCGAATGTGGCTGTCGGCGTTGCCTCCGGCTTGGGCCGGCCGTCATACTAACTCAATTGGCAGAGTTAGCGGGTGGAAGTCGTTGGGTGGTAATCTGGACGTTGTGGACAGCGACTCCTACAGGTCGGTTGGGGGACGCCTGCACAGCAGTGACAGGAAATGGCGGGAGTAGTGTGAGCCTCCCACACGTTACACCTCGCCAATGAGAGTCTGCGCTGGCAGGTGAAAAGATGTGACAGGCTGCCTCCTTGTGTATCGGAGGGGACACGTGATGCAAGGCTTCTATCCTCCCTACAACCGGCCAGTGGGGGGCATATGCGAGCAACGTTCAAGACAGGGGAGGGGAGAATCAGGGGCGTATCTAGACCAAGCACTGTACTGGGGCACAGGGGGGCACTTCGGGATGCGCGCCCGCGAAAATCTTTTTTGCCGGTTTTGGCAGTTTTTGGGGCGAAAATGGGCAGAAAAAATAAGTACACAACCACATTATTTCAACCTAATAAAACTATGTTTATTGTCATTGTTTTAAGAACACAAGTTGACTTGGTAATACTCACATTTTGAGTAAAAAGAAATGGCGTTGCCATCTCCCTTTTAACATGTGCAATGTTAAAATGAAATAAAAAAATAAAGAATACAATTTGTTGATACATTTTTGTTATAAGGCTCTGAAAATGTTACTGAATGATGTATCAATGTATTTCCAGCTAAATTGAAATAATAAAGGGTCTCAATTAAATATGTAGTGTCACATGACCAGAACACAGCTCAGAACACAGAACACAGCTTAGAACACAGAACACAGCTCAGAACACAGGACACAGCTCAGTCGTCGCAAGGTTTAACTGAGGCTAACGTTAACACGATGGCACACACACACACACACACACACACACACACAAAGCACACCCTCCTCCAATCCCTCCACCGGAGTAAGGCCAGAGAGAGAGAGGAGAGAGAGAGAGAGTGAGAGCGAGATAGAGAGAGAGAGAGAGAGAGAGAGAGAGAGAGAGAGAGAGAGAGAGAGAGAGAGAGAGAGAGAGAGAGAGAGAGAGAGAGAGAGAGAGAGAGAGAGAGAGAGAGAGAGAGAGAGAGAGAGAGAGACGTTCAAGTTAACATGCAGCCCCATGTGTAGGAAAATAAACAGCTGCCTACCTGTTGCTGTCAGTGAGATCCCTGGCCCTGTTTTGCTTTACTGAGCTCCGTTATCTGGGGGCTGTAGTTGGTCACTTTAAGCTGCACACCGGAGCATCTTTTAATCCAGCTGTTTGCTGTTCTCTGATATTTTCTGACATTTCGTTGATGTGTCGCTCGACACTTCGAGCTGACATGGGGATATCTTTTATCCTTGATTTGATTGTCTCTTTGTTTGGCAAGCCTTCAAACAAAACATCTGAGCTTCAGAGAAAAGCCTCCTTGATATACTCGCCATCAGTGAATGGCTTTCCACATTTCACAATGCAGTGAGCAATGCGATAGCTTGCTTCAGTTGCGTGGTTTTTAGCAGTCGTAAACACTTTGAGGGTGCTGGCTTGCTTTCCATACCTGCAGGCCACGGCACGTTTAATCGATTCTGCCTTATCCGCCTGATCTTTGAAACTTTTTTGATGCTTTGTCTCAAAATGGCGTTTCACAACTACATTTTCGAAACATAAATACACACAGCACGGTCCTTCTGACACACAAACCCATAGTCGTCTGTCCACTAGGGCTGGAATGCCCGAATTTCCTTTGCTTTAACTTTCTTAGCGGGGTTACCATCATGAAAGACTAGACGGCAACATACAGAATTCAACTGTGTGATTACCTGGGAACTGCGCGAGGGCACGGGAGGCCAGCTGACTGCTGACAGCTGAGCACCATGGTATGTACCATGTATAGCTGTCATAGGGGTGTGCAAAACAGTCGACTTACAAAAAAAGAACCTGTCGGAGGATTTCAACAAGATAAATGCGACAACAGTGCAAAATATTTCACTATAATATTTCAAAGCGAAGTAAAAAGAAAATATTAAATTATTATTATTATTTTTCTGGGTAAATTTTTACTGGGGCACAACTGATCAATACTGGGGCACGTGCCCCAGTAAAAGTGGTCTAAATACGCTGATGGGGAGAATTGGCACAGCGAAATTGGGATGGGAGAAAAAATTTAAAAAGAGGAGAAATAAAGTGGATCAAATTTTGTTTTAAATGGAATGGAAAATGTCAAATATTTAATTTCAAACACTTTACAGCGACAACGAGCTTACAAAAACAAGACATATTTTATCAGCAATTTCATTCATATAGGCACAATGAATAAAGAATAAAAAAGCAGCTGAGAGAGTTACAAGTGGACACACACAGTGGTCGGAGATCATACTTTTAACCCTTTCACTGCGACAATACAGAAGGTTAACACTTTCACTGCAACAATACAGAAGGTTAACACTTTCACTGCCACATGACAAAGGGTTAACCCTTTCAATACCACACTACATAAGGTTAACCCTTTCACTACTACACTACAGAAGGTTAACCTTTCACTGCCACACTACAGACGGTTAACCTTAGTACTGTAGTGTAATGGTTAAATGCAGCAAAAGAAGGAAGAACCTTCAGCTTCAGAGTCAGTCGGAGGACGTTCCAGGTGTTGGAAGCATCAAATGAAAAAGCAGTTTATCCTAGTTCAGAGCAAACTAGAGGAATCCTAAGAACCACCATTCAAGTAATTTAAACTGATAGAATAGGTTCCAAGATCCCATTCCAACAGTGCTGTGATGTAAGGAGGCTGTTTACGAATAAGGGCTTTATTATAGATAAACAAATACCAATGATAGTTACGCCTTTCAACCAGAGAAGGCCATCCAACCTTTTCATAAAGGACACAGAGGTGAATATCATATCTGTCACCGGTGCATGGCCATAAAAGTTCACCTCAATTCACGAAAAGTTAACTTTTTGACACACTCACACACACACACACACACACACACACACACACACACACACACACACACACACACACACACACACACACACACACACACACACACACACACACACACACACACACACACACATACATAGACACACACAGAGACATACACACACATACAGGCATGCAGTCATGCACATACATACACACACACACACATACATACACACACAGGCATGCAGTCACACACATACATACACACACACACACACACAGACATACACACACAGGCATGCAGTCACACACACGCACACAGAGACATACACACACATACAGGTATGCAGTCACACACATACATACACACACAGAGACATACACACACATACAGGTATGCAGTCACACACAGACATACACACACATACACACACACACACACACACACACACACACAGGCACATACACACAGGCACATACACACACAAAGCCACACACACACACACACACACACAAAATATCCATACACATCTACGCACACACATACATGCATGCACCAACCTACCTATATTGGCCTACTGACTTACACGCTTTTCTTTTTTACGTGTCACTGTTGACTCAATTCACCATTAGACATGCTCATCAGATAGTCTCTCTGTGTGTGTGTGTGTGTGTGTGTGTGTGTTTTTGAGAGTTTCACAAGCATCAAGTCTATCTGTGTCTGTGCATGTGGGTTTGTATATTTTTGTGCATGTGCATGCATATCTGCGTGCAGGGGCGTAGCTGGGGTGGGGGTAGATTAGGATGATTCTAAGGGCCCAGCACTGGGGGGGGGGGGGGGGGGGCCCAGAGAACACTATTATTATCTTTTTATTAATATGGTTTTATTATTATCCTAAAGTAAGTTAATGTAGATGACTCAGAAGTATAATTGCCTGTATTAAAAGAAAAACGTCACAAAAGAAACAAACAGGCTCTTTTTTAAGTTTCCATAGATTGTGACTCCCCTGCATTTCTCTAACAATGGTTTGATGAATGAATGAAATGAATGAATGAATGAATGAATGAAAACTTTATTTAACAGATTGCAGAATGGGTACAATACAGTACGGCTCAATACATACAATTGTTAAGGGGATGCAGACCTGAGAAAGACGTTTGTCTTGTTTCCATCAGGGTCCCCCATTTTCAATTCATATAGACATTTATGACATACATAACATACATGACATTTATGGCATAGGGACATATAGGTATTTAGTACTGATACATTTGTGACATAGGCGGTATTCAAATATACAGTACTGTTACCCCCTAGATCCTGACAGAGTATATACATATGATGGGGAGGGGACTGTACATTAGGAGGGGGTGGGTGGGTGGGAGGGGAATATACATACGGCGGGGAGGGAATATATACATGCGGTGGGGAGGAGACTGTCTATTAGGAGGTGGTGGGGGTTTTGGGCATTTACGGTGGCCAGTTTCGAATTGCAGCCTCCCGTAGGTGCTCTTTAAGGGCGGTTTTGAATGTGGGCAGGGATTCACATTCCTTTACAGCTTTGGGTAGGGCGTTCCACATTGTTGTGGCATAATTGCGAAACGTGTTTAGTCCCTTGTTTGAGCCGAATCTGGGTTTAACATGATTTGTTGAGCTTCCTCTGGTGTAGTGGTTGTGGTATTCACTGACCTTTGGGAAGTATTTTGACATGTACATGGGCACCCCGGTCGTATAGTGTATCTTGTAGACCAGGCCCATTGCAAGTTGCTGTACTCTGTTGTCTACTCTAAGCCATCCTAGGTTGGCAAAGTGG